>NC_092041.1:42728258-42819045 GCF_003086295.3 Arachis hypogaea | reverse complement strand
ACTTGCTTGTGTTGCTTTAGTTTTTTTTGTACCCATAGTGGTGGTTGGCTTGTCACTCATGATGCACTTGCAAGATCATCTTTGTTTGCTCACTGTTGTGAATTGCTGCTGCATTATTTGTTCTGAGCTAAAATTGAATCCACTCCTTCCAACTCCATTACTCCTCTTCTTTGTGATGGTTGGCGTTGTCTTTGATGAGCAAAGAAATATTGGTTATTGGCCACCATATCAATAAGGTTTTGAGCTTCCTCTGTAGTTTTCATGAGTTGCAAAGAGCCTCCAGCTGAATGATCAAGTGCTTCTTGAGCTTTAAGAGTGAGCCCCTCATAGAAGTTCTGCAACTTGTCCCACTCAGTGACATCTCGGGTGGACATTTCCTCAATAGAGCCTTATATCTTTCCCATGCTTCATATAAGTTTTCAGCCTCCATTTGAGTGAATGTCTACACCTCAGTCTTCAATCTTAGGATTCTTTGAGGGGGATAAAATTTGGCAAGGAACTTGCTTACCAAGTCATCCCAAGTGTTGATGCTTTCTTTTGGAAAGGTCTCTAGCCATTGAGTAGCTTTGTCTTTGAGAGAAAATGGAAAGAGCAACAACTTGTAGCTGTCAAGAGGCACACCATTGGTTTTCACAGTGTCACAGATTCTCAAGAAGGTGGATAAGTGTTGATTTGGGTCCTCCAATGGTCCTCCTCCAAAAGAACAGTTGTTTTGAACCAAAGTGATGAGTTGTGGCTTTAGTTCAAAATTGTTTGCATTGACATTAGGAGTAAGAATGCTGCTTCCATAGTGTCTAGCATTTGCAAATGTGTATGAAGCCAGGACTCTTCTTTGTTGTTGGTTATTATTGGCCCCTCCTCCTGGTTGATTGGGATTTGATGGATCTCCTTCCATTTCTTGGAATTCCTCCTCAGATTCTTCCTCTCCAATAACGTTCTTCCCTCTTTCAGCTCTCACTTGAAGATCGGATTCAAGAGAAGAAGATTTGTATAAATAAAAAAAAAAAAAAAAAAAAAAAAAAAAAAAAAAAAAAAAAAAAAAAAAAAAAAAAAAAAAAAAAAAAAAAAAAAAAAAAAAAAAAAAAAAAAAAAAAAAGTGTACCGGTGCATCAAGTAATAAAAACTCACATGAGTGAGGTCGATCCCACAGGACTGAAGGATTGAGCAATTTTAGTTTAGTGATTGATTTAGTCAAGCAATTAAGTTTTGGTTGAGTGGATTGTATTTAACAGAAGCTAAATTGCTTGGAATGTAAAGGGAGAAGGAAAATTGCAGTAAATTAAAGAGCAGGAAAGTAAACTTGCTGAATCTTAAAGAACAAGAAATTAAATGACTGAAACTTAAAGTGCAAGAAATGTAAATTGCAGTAACATAAATGGCAAGAAATGTAAATTGCTTGAATGTAAAAGGGATTTGAGGACTGGGATTGCAGAATCTAAACAAAGAGAAATTGAATTGCCATAATTAATAGAGTAGAAATTGAATTAGAAGCAATTAGAACTCAAACAGTAAAGAAATTAAGTGCAGCAAAGGTTCACTGAAGAACCAAAAGGAAATTGGGATCTCAGGACTCCAGAGACTAAGTAGCAAAGCCTAGATCTCAATTGCCTTCCCAGATCCAAGTTCTCAAAGCAATTCACAAGAAATTGAAGAAGAAGCAGTAAAGGAAATGAAAATGAACTCAATTATGCAGAAAAATGTTTAAAGAGATTTTGAATGGAGATTGAGACAGAATTTCCTCAATTCTTCACACCCAAAACTCAAAACAAGGAAATTAAAAATGCCCAAGCAAGAACGAGGAAGAAGAGAGATCAATCCTCCTCCCAATTCTCTGAAATCTCGGTTAAGTCTCTCAAGAAAAGTTGCAAAAATTCAAAGCTCAAAGAAAGTGCAGAATTCAAAAGTCAAGTAAAAGGTCCTAATTACATCAAACTAGCTCCTATTTACACACTTTCTATTCTTGGATCTTGGGATTTGGATGGGCTTTTGATTTGGTGAAGAAATGAATTTTATTGGGTTTTTAATCCAATTTTAGCCCAAAAACAATAGCTTCCAGGAGGCTGCCTTGCCCTTGTGGAGGGCAGGGCAGAAAATTGATGCGTGGTGCGTGCGTGGTGCGGGCGTGGTGCAGGCTTGGTGCGCAGGATGCTGCCCTGCCCTTGCGGAGGGCAGGGCAGAAAAATTTGGTGCGCCAGATTGGTGCCTTGGTGCGCTGCTGGTGCTGCCGAATGTTGCTTTGGTGCGCCAGATTTGTGCGCTGGCCGTGCCACAACAAAATGCTGCCCTGCCCTCGCGGAAGGCAGGGCAGTGTTTCCAAAATGAAGTCCCGCGTTCGAAACTTGGATGCTACACACGCTACCCATTTTCCTTGGCTTTCTTGGTACCAAAGTGAGGCTTAATTCCTTGCTTCCTCATGGTCCCGTGTTCAACTCTTGTGGCAAGCATTGTAGGCATTTTCCTTTGATTTTCTTCCCTTGGTGAGCCCGATACTGCCCTTGAGGAGGGCAGGGCAACATTTTGTTCTTCTTGATTCCAAGGCACAGGTTTGTGCTCTGCCCTTGTAGTGGGCAGGGCAGAGTTGCCTTTCATGCTTTGTTCCCTTATGTTGCCCTCCTAGAGGGCAGTGTGCCCTTATGGAGGGCAATGCTTGCTTCCCTCCTTCATAAGCCACGCCTTTTTCTCCTTTGGCCACACTTTCTTAGGCCATGCTTTTCTCTTTTATTCTTTTCTTCACCTACAATAAACCAAAACAACCACTCCAAGTATCACTAAATTCACAAGGCTTATAAATCAATTAAAAATCAATTAAATTTAGCTTAAACCTCATGAGTTAACATTAATTTCATGGTGGTTGTTTGATTTAAAGAAGTTATGCATTTTCACTCCAAATCACTTACTTAGGATGCAAGAAAGTGCATAAAGACTAATAAAACAAGTGAAATTAGCTTGAAAAATGGGTATATGATGACTTGTCATCACAACACCAAACTTAAATCTTGCTTGTCCCCAAGCAAGCATCAAATTTAAGAGCAATTGAAATGAATAAGAAAAGAACACATATCCTTATTAGGCATATAGCAGAACTTGATTTATGGGATCTTTATGCAGACAATGATAACTCAATTATTGTTGTTGTTACATAATATACATCTTTCCTCAAAGGCTTGCTAAACTTGCTGTTAGAAGACTTACTTTTTAATTACTCCCTTGCTAACTTTTCTTTCTTATAATGCTTAACAAGCTTATTATTCTTTTGGAGGTTTGGTGTCAAATGTTGCAGTAGTAGCCTTTGGCTTTATTTTTTTTTCTTTTACTCAACATCTTTCCACCACAGACACATTGCTCACTAATTCTTCCTAGGATCATTGATGCCCAGCATCTCTTTGGATAACTAAATGTTCTGTATCTAAGTTGCTCTTTATTGTGGACTTTCAATTGGCCATCCCAAATCAGTTGATCTAAGTGACCGGGTTTTAAAATACCCCTTAGAATTTACTCATCCAAGCATATCTTAGTACAAGAACACCACAGGCATATGTCCTAGGGTCCAAGCTATTGGTGTCCAACCTTTATTCTTTGTTTTTCTTGCCATTTTGGCTTTTTCTTCTTCCTTTTCTTTCTGTTTTTGTTCCCAAGGGCTTTTTCATTATTGATAAGAGTCTTTGTAACAGCAAGCTAACTCACACTTGAATGAGAATGATATTATGCAACAATTATTTCATGAGTTATGCATTTAATCAAACACATATACCACCACTAACTTCCATTCTTACTTATGCAACATTGGATATTTCACTTTTCAATTCAAACAATCCTCTTTTATTCAAGCATGTGGGAAACAAAACAAATTTCAAGCTAAGTGATGGATATCAAGCATTATGCAGATTTAGCATTTTTCTAGCTATTTATTAAATGACTACAATAGAAGCAAAGAAAAAAAATTGCATGAAGTAAAAGAAATAAACGATGGAGGCATATCATGTTTCAGACATGCATCTCCTTATTAGAGGCATAAAAGAGGAAATATGAAAGAACTTTGCCATCTTCTAATGGTCGTGGCTGCTACTTGATTCTCCCTTTTTCTTCTTTCTCTTCCCTAGCTTGGAATAATCTCGGATCTCTTCACCAGGACATCTTCTACCCCAAACAGAATCTAAGAGTGATGAGAGCCCAACTTCTTCCAATCTTTTAAAAGTTGCCTCAGTATATTGATGAGATCTTGCCTGTTGCTTGGCTACAAATTCAGGGCATTGCTCAAATGGCTTGATCTCAGGATTGAGTGTTGGCAAATTGTGGGTCAAGTACTCCAACCTTGCTTGCATGTTTTCATCATTCTCCATTCTTTGTGCATATCTAACTTCTCCCATGGTGTGATGAACATTCTTCCATTGATACAGGTTGTGACTATATTCCCCTGCTTTAGCTTGACTAAAATACAGCTTATCATATGATTCTTTGAATTCTTTGTATTGCTCTTTTTGTCCTTCAAGAATCTGTGCTTGAAATTCTTGCTGCTGAGTCATCATTTGTTGTTGCCATCTTTCTTGTTTCTCCTCCATTTGACGCTGCCAGGCTTCTCGTTCCTCTTTATCTTTCAAATATTGCTCTCTAAATTCTGGATGGGGCTCTAGATATTTCTCTGGACACCCCTGATTTTGGCCTTGTTGAGCCTACATGAGTTGCTGAGATAGTTCTTCAATTGATCTTTGTAACTGGCTCATGTCTATGGCATCATGAGCTTGATTTCGTCCTTCCTCTCTTTGTGATCTCCTTTGTCTGGGAGCTACCACCCCTTCTTGATCTTCTTCTTCATTTATTCCCTCCATACTCTTCACAGTGATTCCTTTCCCTTTTTTCACCTTTTCTGTGTCCTCATCTTCGAAGATTATGCCTGCTTTGTCGCATAGCCTAAGGATGGTACTTGGATGTCCAAGACCACTTGATTTACTTGTGCTGTTGGCCATCTCTTGAATACTGTCAGCTATGAGTTGTGCGAGGTTGATTTCACCTCCATGTAAGATGCAATATGTCAAAAGTGCTCGTTTGATTGTGACCCAAGAGGCGTTTCCAGTAGGGAGAATAGACCTCCTTACTATCTCGTACCAACCTTTGGCCACAGGAATAAGGTTTATTCTCCTCAAGTGACTTGCAACTCCTTTTGAGTCTCTCTCCCAATCTGTATTTTCCACACATAGCCTTTGCAAGATCTCATCAGGATTATTTTCCATTTGCAATCTGGTCTCATAACTAGGCTCTGCATAAGTTATGGTTCTCAACTTTAGAGCCCTAGTGATGGCTACTGGACTGAAGCTCACTTCAACTCCTCTAACATAACTTGTGTAAGGAGCACTATTTTTGTTTTCTTTTACAGCATTTGCATAGAACTCCCTGATCATGACTGCACTGATGTCAATTAGAGGAGCACATAAGAGTTCCCACCTTCTTTCTTTAGTGATTTGCCTCATGATGGGGTATTCTCCTTCCCTCAAATCAAGACCTTTCTCATAGATGACATTCTTTGTCTTCATGAACCTATGATATCTCCCTTCATGGAATTGGGATCTAAATTTGTTTGCATCAAATGATGGAGGTTCGGCTACCATAGGTTCCTTTCCCGTCCTTCTTTTTGAACTTGAGGAGGCCATTGGATTTGAGGTGAAAAGAAAGGAAAAGTGAGAATAGAAGAAGTATGTGTTGTGTTTGGGATGAGTTTTGGTTCGGTTCTGTTGTGTGAGATAAGGGAATTATGTTGGTTTTAGGAGTAGAGGGGATTATGGTTTTCATATGAAGGTAGCTTGAATGAGTGTGTGAACCGTTTAGTGCTACGGCTATTAATAGGCAGATTCTTCAAGCTTTCCAACAAAACCACAATGAATGAAGAAGGAGCTCATTAGTGCTCATGAAGGGTTGAGATTGAGTTGTTCATCTAAGGGGTTCATGGAATGGACGGTCTGCATGCATTGTTGAGGCTTTGACGAGGATCCTCTTCCCATTGGCTGCATGCATTTAGGCGTTCAATGATGCATGCATGCATGTTCTGCTTCCCAAGGGGCATATCTCCCTAGGCACATGTGACCATTCCTCTCTTAGCTTGTCCTAGCCGTGGCCCCTCCTTGCTTTTGTCGAGATCTACATAAACCAAAACAGCTAGCCTTAGATATTAATATAAACGTTAGCCATTGACTTGTGAATAAAGAAAAAAATTGTTCTGTTTTGTTTAATTGTTATTTGACTTTTTTGTGATCAATTGTGTCCCTAAATAAAAAATGCTAAAAGTTGGTGAACACCAAACTTATCTCTTGTTGAGGGGACGACTTATCAATGCAAACCATTCTTCACAATTGATGTATTTTATGATAAAAACTTGATGCATGATCCCTTTCTGTATGGTTTTGATTCCATAAATAGGGAACTAATCTGTAGAACAATATTACATATGTAGACACCAAACTTAGTGTTTGGTCGTATGCTTTAGCAAGATGATATTTTATATGTTCTAAGAATAGCCCCCTTTCTTTTTGAACAGCAAAAGTTGAGTGTGCCTTAAGGAACACCAAACTTAAAAATCTGACTTATGCTCTAAGACAATGTATGCATTTATCAGACATGAAAGTTCAAAATCATACTCAGAGGAATCATAGCTTATTAAATGAAAGAGAGGACAGAAATCTTAAATCATGGGTTGCCTCCCATGAAGCGCTCTTTTATTGTCACTAGCTTGACATTGAACTCCCTTTAGGGTGGTTGATGTTGGTGATGTCTCAACTTGTCACCTCTCACTGTTAGCTTTCTCTGTGTGCCTTGATGCTCAATTTCCATATGCTCAAGAGAAAGTACTTGGTTGACAGTGTAATAATCTTCTGTTCTCAGCTGTTGATATATTAGTTGCACCTTATCACCTTTAGAAAATCCTTCAGTTGGGATTTTCTTGTTCTTCCACCCTTTGTGAGCCTTATTCTTGCTCTTCATCTTTTTCTTTCTTGTTGATCTTTCTTTCTTGACAGTGACTTGGGTTGTGATACCTTCCTTCTTGTTTATCACCCCTGCTTCCTTTTGAATTCCTTTTTCTTCTTGCAACTGCTTGTTTTTCTGTTCAACTGCCTTGTCGGTTGCTTGCTTTGGAAGGAAGTCACCACTTGTTTTGCTTGTTTCTTCATTCCTTTGTAATTCTGGAAAGACTTTCAAGGTGATGCTCTCCTCATGCATCCTGAGGGTTAACTCTCCCTGCTCTATATCCACAATGGCTCTAGCAGTGGCCAAAAATGGTCGACCAAGTATTATGGAGTCATTTCCTTTTCTGAAGAATCCAGGATCACAAAATCTGCCGGATAGATGAACTTGTCAACCTTAACTAAAAGGTTCTCAATCAGCCCTTTAGGATATACTACTGATCGGTCCACCAACTCCAAGGACATCTGTATTGGTTTCACCTCCTCAATACCAAGCTTTTTCACTAAAGAAGATGGGATTAGATTTATGCTTGCTCCTAAATCACACATCCCCTTGTTAATGAATAAGTTTCCAATAGTGCAGGGTAGGAAGAAACCTCCAGGATCTTCAAGCTTGGGAGGGAGTCCCTTTTTAATGAGTGCACTGCATTCTTCACTAAGCATTACAGTCTCCTTTTCATTCCAACTTCTCTTCTTGTTGATGAGCTCCTTCAAGAACTTGGCATACAGAGGCATCTGCTCTAATGCCTCAGCTAAAGGTATGTTGATTTCTAGCTTCTTGAAAGTCTCAAGAAATTTGTGGAAATGCTGATCCTTTGTCTCTTTATGGAATCTCTGTGGATACGGTAGTGGTGGTGTTGAGCTCTTCTCCACTTGATGTTGTTTTGGATTTGGTTCTTCCATGATCTGCTTTCCTTTCTTTAGATTCTGTGGTTCGTTGTTTTCTTCTGTGAGTTTTCTTGGACATTCTTGCTTATCATGTCCTTGTTGATGGCTTCATCATTCTTTGTTGGCTCATTGTCATGATTCTTGGTTGCTCCTTGGTTACCATCCACTAACATTTTTCCACTTCTTAATTGCACGACCTTGCATTCTTCCTTTGGGTTGGGAATGGTGTCACTTGGTAGTGAGCTTGATGGTTTTTCAATAGAAATCTGTTTGGAGATTTGCCCAATTTGCCTTTCTAAGTTCTTCATGGAAGCTTCTTGGTTCTTTGTTATCAATTCTTGGTTCTTCATCATTTTCTCCATGAGCATCTCTAGATTAGTGATCCTCTGAGAGTCTTGTGAGATTGGTTGGTTTGGGGTGTTGATGGATGATGATAGGTGTTTTGATTTGTTGGGTGGTTATTGGGTGGATAATGGTTAGAGTTGGGGTAATTATTTTGTGGTTTTCTGTATGTATTTTGGTTAGTGTTTGGCTGGGGGTTGTGGTTTGTGCTTTTCCAATTGTTCTGACTTGAGTTTCTTTGCCATGGTTGTTGGTTTTGATTATGGTTGTCTCCCATCTGAGGTTGGGATGGTTCTTCCAAGATGGATTGTAAGTATCACCATAGACTTCATTTGTTCTAGGATTTTGGTTGTGCATGTATTGGACTTGCTCTTGCTGTTGCTCCTCTTGAGTTTCTTCACTTTGTACCCAAGTAGTTGGTGGTTGGCTTGTGGCACTCATTGATGCAACTTGCAAGCCATCAATCCTTTTGGCAATTTGCTCAAACTGTTGTTGAATCTGCTGCTGCATTATCTTGTTCTGAGCTAAAATTGAATCCACTCCTTCCAACTCCATTACTCCTCTTCTTTGTGATGGTTGGCGTTGTCTTTGATGAGCAAAGAAATATTGGTTATTGGCCACCATATCAATGAGGTTTTGAGCTTCCTCTGTAGTTTTCATGAGTTGCAAAGAGCCTCCAGCTGAATGATCAAGTGCTTCTTGAGCTTTAAGAGTGAGCCCCTCATAGAAGTTTTGCAACTTGTCCCACTCAGTGAACATCTCGGGTGGACATTTCCTCAATAGAGCCTTATATCTTTCCCATGCTTCATATAAGTTTTCAGCCTCCATTTGAGTGAATGTCTACACCTCAGTCTTCAATCTTAGGATTCTTTGAGGGGTATAAAATTTGGCAAGGAACTTGCTTACCAAGTCATCCCAAGTGTTGATGCTTTCTTTTGGAAAGGTCTCTAGCCATTGAGTAGCTTTGTCTCTGAGAGAAAATGGAAAGAGCAACAACTTGTAGCTGTCAGGAGGCACACCATTGGTTTTCACAGTGTCACAGATTCTCAAGAAGGTGGATAAGTGTTGATTTGGGTCCTCCAATGGTCCTCCTCCAAAAGAACATTTGTTTTGAACCAAAGTGATGAGTTGTGGCTTTAGTTCAAAATTGTTTGCATTGACATTAGGAGTAAGAATGCTGCTTCCACAGTGTCTAGCATTTGCAAATGTGTATGAAGCCAGGACTCTTCTTTGTTGTTGGTTATTATTGGCCCCTCCTCCTGGTTGATTGGGATTTGATGGATCTCCTTCCATTTCTTGGAATTCCTCCTCAGATTCTTCCTCTCCAATAATGTTCTTCCCTCTTTCAGCTCTTCTTATTCTTCGAAGAGTTCTTTGGTCAATTTCAGAGAGGAAAGGGGAAGATCTTCCTGTACCTAACATACAAACACACAACAATAAACACACAGATCCAGAAAACCAATGAAACTTCAATCTATAGCTAGAATGAAGTCTTAGTTAGTTTAAGCAAAAATTCAAACAGTTAGTGTGTTAGTTAAAATTAAAACAACAGAAAAGTGCTTGATCTAGATCTCCACTTCACTTAATCATTGTCAATCTATTTCAATCCCCGGCAACGGCGCCAAAAACTTGATGTGTGGAAAACGATCCAACACAAAACTCACCGGCAAGTGTACCGGGTCGCATCAAGTAATAAAAACTCACATGAGTGAGGTCGATCCCACAGGGATTGAAGGATTGAGCAATTTTAGTTTAGTGATTGATTTAGTCAAGCGAATTAAGTTTTGGTTGAGTGGATTGTATTTAACAGAAGCTAAATTGCTTGGAATGTAAAGGGAGAAGGGAAAATTGCAGTAAATTAAAGAGCAGGAAAGTAAAATTGCTGAATCTTAAAGAACAAGAAATTAAATGACTGAAACTTAAAGTGCAAGAAATGTAAATTGCAGTAACTTAAATGGCAAGAAATGTAAATTGCTTGAATGTAAAAGGGATTTGAGGACTGGGATTGCAGAATCTAAACAAAGAGAAATTGAATTGCCATAATTAATAGAGCAGAAATTGAATTAGAAGCAATTAGAACTCAAACAGTAAAGAAATTAAGTGCAGCAAAGGTTCACTGAAGAACCAAAAGGAAATTGGGATCTCAGGACTCCAGAGACTAAGTAGCAAAGCCTAGATCTCAATTGCCTTCCCAGATCCAAGTTCTCAAAGCAATTCACAAGAAATTGAAGAAGAAGCAGTAAAGGAAATGAAAATGAACTCAATTATGCAGAAAAATGTTTAAAGAGAATTTGAATGGAGATTGAGACAAAATTTCCTCAATTCTTCACACCCAAAACTCAAAACAAGGAAATTAAAAATGCCCAAGCAAGAACGAGGAAGAAGAGAGATCAATCCTCCTCCCCAATTCTCTGAAATCTCGGTTAAGTCTCTCAAGAAAAGTTGCAAAAATTCAAAGCTCAAAGAAAGTGCAGAATTCAAAAGTCAAGTAAAAGGTCCTAATTACATTAAACTAGCTCCTATTTATACACTTTCTATTCTTGGATCTTGGGATTTGGATGGGCTTTTGATTTGGTGAAGAAATGAATTTTTTTGGATTTTTAATCCAATTTTAGCCCAAAAACAATAGCTTCCAGGAGGCTGCCCTGCCCTTGTGGAGGGCAGGGCAGAAAATTGATGCGTGGTGCGTGCGTGGTGCGGGCATGGTGCAGGCTTGGTGCGCAGGATGCTGCCCTGCCCTCGCGGAGGGCAGGGCAGAAAAATTTGGTGCGCCAGATTGGTGCCTTGGTGCGCTGCTGGTGCTGCCGAATGTTGCTTTGCTGCGCCAGATTTGTGCGCTGGCCGTGCCACAACAAAATGCTGCCCTGCCCTCGCGGAGGGCAGGGCAGTGTTTCCAAAATGAAGTCCCGCATTCGAAACTTGGATGCTACACACGCTACCCATTTTCCTTGGCTTTCTTGGTACCAAAGTGAGGCTTAATTCCTTGCTTCCTCATGGTCCCGTGTTCAACTCTTGTGGCAAGCATTGTAGGATTTTCCTTTGATTTTCTTCCCTTGGTGAGCCCGATACTGCCCTTGAGGAGGGCAGGGCAACATTTTGTTCTTCTTGATTCCAAGGCACAGGTTTGTGCTCTGCCCTTGTAGTGGGCAGGGCAGAGTTGCCTTTCATGCTTTGTTCCCTTATGTTGCCCTTCTAGAGGGCAGTGTGCCCTTGTGGAGGGCAATGCTTGCTTCCCTCCTTCATAAGCCACGCCTTTTTCTCCATTGGCCACACTTTCTTAGGCCACGCTTTTCTCTTTTATTCTTTTCTTCACCTACAATAAACCAAAACAACCACTCCAAGTATCACTAAATTCACAAGGCTTATTAATCAATTAAAAATCAATTAAATTTAGCTTAAACCTCATGAGTTAACATTAATTTCATGGTGGTTGTTTGATTTAAAGAAGTTATGTATTTTCACTCCAAATCACTTACTTAGGATGCAAGAAAGTGCATAAAGACTAATAAAACAAGTGAAATTAGTTTGAAAAATGGGTATATGATGACTTGTCATCACAAAACTAATCACCCACTAAAGTTGCTTGATCTATCAATCCCTGTGGGATCGACCTCACTCTAAGTGAGTTATTACTACTTGATGCGACCCGGTATACTTGCCGGTTAGATCTATGTGTTTGGAAAATTATTTTTCCATAAAAACACCATGACTATGTGAAGGATTTTAACTTCTATCTCTCTTTTCCTAAGTTGCATAGCACCCATGTCTACCACTTCTATGTCAATTAGGTGATGTGAACTAAAATTCAAAATGTGTCATTGATTGACGTGTAAGTTTCATGTTACATTTTGATAATTAAGTTTCCTTGCACATCAATCTATGTCCATTCCTTATCTGTTTCACAATTGTTTCATTCTTGCTTCAATACTTTTATGCTGTTTTATTAGTTGTTTGTTTATCTTAACTTACAAGTTTCTTTTTGAGTATCTCAAGCACACTAGAATGAGTGAAGTGTATATTTCTTTTGTGTAGCTGTGACATACTTGTTTTCATTAATGTCACAAACTGATTCACTCACTTCGTTTTAGTGATTCTTACCTCATTCTAACAATCTATGCTTCCTTGCTTTTGTATTTACTTGTCTTACTATCCTATTTTCTATCTCGCATGATGATTCACCATAAGCAAAAAGGGAAGCAAAAGCAATAACATACAGCAGCTG
The DNA here is from genome assembly GCF_003086295.3 of Arachis hypogaea. Lineage (NCBI taxonomy): Eukaryota > Viridiplantae > Streptophyta > Magnoliopsida > Fabales > Fabaceae > Arachis > Arachis hypogaea. The sequence continues at coordinate 42,806,643 of NC_092041.1, read as the reverse complement.
GTTGATCCACCAGCTGAAGGTGGCAATTGGCACGTTCTCAATTGGGATGGAAAGCTAACATCTTGGACTTTCCAGAAATGTATAATAGTTCATACTTTGTCTGAGATTTGATGGCCCAAACCGGTGTTCAAACGCCAGCCACAGACCCTTTTCTGGCGTAAAACGCCGGAACTGGCACCAGAAATGGAGTTAAATGCCCAAACTGGCATCCAAGCTGGTGTTTAACTCTAGAAAATTCCTATGCACGTGTAAAGCTCAATGCATAGCCCAAGCACACACCAAGTGGGCCCCGAAAGTGGATTTCTACACTATCTGCACTTAGTTACTTATTTTCTGTAATCCTTGGTAACTAGTCTAGTATAAATAGCACTTTTTACTATTGTATTGGGATCGAATTTCATTTTTCAAATTTGGGAGGCTGGCCATTCGGCCATGCCTAGACTTCTTTCTCTTATGTATTTTCCAACGGTGGAGTTTCTACACCTCATAGATTAAGGTGCGGAGCTCTGCTGTTCTTCATGAATTAATGGAAGTACTATTGTTTCTCTTTCAATTCACGCTTACTTCTTCTCCAAGATATACTCTCGTACTTAATTCAGTTAAGTCAGAATGAAGGGGTGACCTGTGACAATCACCCATTATCTTCGTTACTCGCTTAGCCAAGATCCGTGTGCATGACAACCATAAGCGGTCTACATGATGTTCAACGTAGTCATTGGACGACAGCCAGAGTATAGTCTCTTGGGTCTCTGATCAACGAATTTGACTTGCCTCTCCTGACAACAGAGCATTCAAAATCGTGAGATTAGAACCTTCGTGGTAGAGGCTAGAACCAACTGGCAGCATTCTCGAGATCCGAAAAGTCTAAACCTTGTTTGTGGTATTCTGAGTAGGATCTAGGACGGGATGACTGTGACGAGCTTCAAACTCACGAATGTTAGGCGCAGTGAAAGTGTGCAAAAGGATAGAGAGATCCTATTCCAACACAAGTGAGAACCAACAGATGATTAGCCGTGCGGTAGCTGTGCCTGGTATTTTTCATCCGAGACGAGAGATCCGACAGTTGATTAGCCATACAGAAATAGTACCTGGATCATTTTCACTGAGAGGACGGATGGTAGCCATTGACAACGGTGATCCACCAACATACAGCTTGCCATGGAAGGGAGCACGCATGATTGGATGAAGACAATATGAAAGCAGAAGTTTAGAAGCAACAAAGCATCTCCATACGCTTATCTGAAATTCCCACCAATAAATTACATAAGTATCTTTATTTTAATTTATGTTTTATTTATCTTTCAATTATCAAAACTCATAACCAATTGAATCCGCCTGACTAATATTTACAGGATGACCATAGCTTGCTTCAAGCCGGCAATCTCCGTGGGATCGACCTTTACTCGCGTAAGGTTTTATTACTTGGATGACCCAGTGCACTTGCTGGTTAGTTGTACCGGAGTTGTGAAAAGTGTTATTTACAATTCCGTGCACCAAGTTTTTGGCGCCGTTGCCGGGGATTGTTCGAGTTTGGACAACTAACGGTTCATCTTGTTGCTTAGATTAGGTAACCTTCTTTCTTGTTTCAACCCTTATTTTCTTTTCAAAAATAAAAGAAAATTTTTTTTAATAAAATCATAAAACCAAAAAAATTTGTGTTTCTTGTGAAGTCTAGCGTCAAATTTTAAGTTTTGTGTCAACTGCATGTTTTTAATTTTTCTTAGATTTTTGAAAATTCATGCATTGTGTTATTCTTTGATCTTCAAGTTGTTCTTGATGATTTTCCTTGTTTGATCTTTAATTTTTCTTGTTTTGTATCTTTTCTTGTTTTTCTTGTACATTTTCGAATTGTTGGTGTCCCTAGTACAAAAGTTCTTAAGTTTGGTGTCTTGCATGTCTTTCTTTTCTTAAAAATTTTCAAAAATATATTCTTGGTGTTCATAATTATCTTCAAAGTGTTCTTGGTGTTCATCTTGACATTCAAAGTGTTCTTGCATGCACTACTTGTTTTGATCTTAAAATTTTATGTTTTGTTTCATTTTGTTGTTTTTCTCTCTCCTCATTAAAAATTCAAAAGTTAAAAAATATCTTTTCCTTTTTCTTCTCATAATTTTCAAAATTTTGAGTTGACTTGGTCAAAAATTTTTAAAATTTAGTTGTTTCTTGTTAGTCAATCAAAATTTCAAATTAGAAAAAAATTATATATATATATATATATATATATCTTTTCAGTAAATAATACAGAGAAATGAAGGTTTAGCACATAAAGTAGAGGAATCACAGAGAAAAAGAGCTCACTGGCGTTAAAACTCCAGTAAAGAGGCACTTTGGGCGTTAAACGCCAGAATGGTTATCATTCTGGGTGTTTAACGCCAGTAAAGGTATCATTCTGGGCGTTAAATGCTAGAAAGGGTAGCATTCTAGGCGTTTAACGCCGGAAATAGCAGTATCCTGGGCGTTTAGAAAAACGCATAGTAACAAGGGATTTCTGGCGTTTAACGCCAGCCGGGGTACCTGGCTGGGCGTTAAACGCCCAAAATGGCTACCAGATGGGCGTTAAATGCCAGAAAGGCTATCATTCTGGGCGTTTAACGCCAGAACAGCAAGGGGGAGGTAATTTTGTTTACAATTCGATTTTTTTCAAATTTTCATGTTTTAATTCATAATTTTGAATGGCTATCTTTTTCATCCCTTTTAAATTTTAAAATCTTATCTTTTCCATATCATCTTTCATCAATCATATCTTTCTATCTTATCCTTTTTGTTTTTCTTTTAATGTTTTCGAAAATTTTAAAACTAATTTTTCAAAAATCTTTTTCTTAATTTTATTTCATATTTTCGAAAATTCTTGCTAACAATTAATGTTTTAATTCAAAAATTTCAAGTTTGTTACTTTCTTGTTAAGAAAGGTTCAATCTTTAAATTATAGAATCATATCTTTTAGTTTCTTGTTAGTCAAGTCATCAACTTTAATTTTAAAAATTCAAATCTTTTTAAATTCTATTTCAATTCTTTTTCAAAATAAATCTCAATCATTTCTTTTTAAAATTTTAATTTCAAAATCTTTTTCTATCTTCTTATCTTTTCAAAATTATTTTCAAATCTTTTCAACTAGCTACTTGACTTGTTTGTTTTAATTTAAAAAAAGAAGTTTACTATTTCTTATCTTTTTCAAAATCACCTAACTAATCTTCCACTTCTAATTTTCGAAAATCACCCACCACTTTTTCAAATTTTTTAATTAAACTAATTATTTTAAATTCTAATTTTATTTTATTTCTTTTAATATTTTCGAAACTAACTTAATTAATTAAATAAAAATAAAAATATTTTTCCCTCTTTTAAAATTCGAACCCCTCTCTCTTCTCTCTGTTCGAATTACTCATCTTCTCTTTCTTCTATTCTTCTATTCTTCTATTCTTATACTCACATAAAGGAATCTCTATACTGTGACATAGAGGATTCCACTACTCCCTTTGTTCTCTTTTTTTTCATATGAGTTGGAACAAGAATAAGGACATTCTTGTTGAAGTTGATTCTGAACCTTAAAGGACTTTGAAGAGGAAGCTAAGAGAAGCTAAAGCACAACACTCTTGAGAGGACCTTACAGAAAATCTTGAAAAAAGAAGCAGACATAGCAGCCGAACCCAACAACAATGCTAGAGATACGAGGAAGATGCTAGGTGACTATACTGCACCAACTTCCAACTTCTATGGAAGAATCATCTCAATTCCTGCCATTGGAGCAAACAACTTTGAGCTTAAGCCTCAATTAGTTTCTCTAATGCAGCAGAATTGCAAGTTTTATGGACTTCCATCGGAAGATCCTCATCTGTTCTTAGTTGAATTCTTGTAGATATGTGATACTGTTAAGACCAATGGAGTTGATCCCGAGGTCTACATACTTATGCTTTTCCCCTTTGCTGTAAGAGACAAAGCTAGGATATGGTTAGACTCATAACCTAGAGAAAGCCTGAACTATTGCGATAAGTTGTTCTCAAAAGCTAAGCAAGCTTAGAGTGGACGTCCAAATCTTCAGACAGAAAGAAGGTGAATCCCTCTATGAAGCTTGAGAAAGATACAAGCAATTGATCAGAAGGTGTCCTTCTGACATGATTTCAGAATAGAGCATCTTGGATATATTCTACGATGGTCTGTCTGAATTATCCAAGATGTCATTGAACCACTCTTCTGGTGGATCATTTCATCTGAAGAGAACCCCTGCTGAAGCTCAGGAACTCATTGAGGTGGTTGCAAATAATCAGTTCATGTACACTTCTGAAAGAAATCTTGTGAGTAATGGGATGACTTAGAAGAAATGAGTTTTTGAGATTGATACTCTGAATGCCATATTGGCTCAGAACAAAATATTGACTCAGCAAGTCAATATGATTTCTCAAAATCTGACTGGATTACAAGCTGCACCCGGCAGTACTAAAGAAACCTCCTCTGAAGGAGAAGCTTATGACCCTGAGAATCCTGCAATGGAAGAGGTGAATTACATAGGAGAATCCTATGGAAACACCTATAATCCTTCATGGAGAAATCATCCAAATTTTTCATGGAAGGATCAACAGAAGCCTCAACAAGGCTCCAATAATAATAATGGTGGGAGAAATAGGTTTGGCAATAGCAAGTCTTTTCCATCATCCTCTCAGCAACAGATAGAGAATTCTGAGCAGAGCCCATCTGGTTTAGCAAACATAGTCTCTGATCTATCTAAGGCCACTCTCAGTTTTATGACTAAAACAAGGTCCTCCATCAGAAATTTGGAGGCACAAGTGGGTCAGCTGAGTAAAAGAGTTACTGAAACCCCTCCTAGTACTCTCCCAAGCAATACAGAAGAAAATCCAAAGAGAGAGTGCAAGGCCATCAATACAACCAAAATGGCCGAACCTATAGAGGAGGAAGTGGCAGTGATTTCCAGTGAGGAAGACCTCAATGAATGTCCATTAGCCAATAAGGAAGTCCCTAATGAGGAATCAAAGGAATCTGAGGCTCATATAGAGACCATAGAGATTCTACTCAACTTCCTATTACCATTCATGAGCTCTGATGAGTATTTTTCCTCTGAAGAAGATGAAGATATTGTTGAAGAGCACGTTTCTCAATATCTAAGAGCAATCATAAAGCTGAATGTCAAGTCAATTGGTAATGAGACTTGGGAGGATGAACCTCCATTGCTCATCCATGAACTGAATATTGGTGCAGCTGAAATTACCTCAGAAGAAACTGAATCCCGAAAGGTTCTTAATACCTTGTACCATAGGCATCATGACCTTTTAGAGGGCTCCATATGACCTGGGGTCAGGTATAAACCTCATGCCACTCTCTGTAATGGAGAAATTAGGGATCTTTGAGGTACAAGCTGCAAAAATCTCACTAGAGATGGCAGATAAATCAATGAAACAGGCTTATAGACTTGTAGAGGATGTCTTAATGAAGGTTGAAGGCCTTTACATCCCTGCTGACTTCATAATCCTAGACACTGGGAAGGATGAAGATGAATCCATCATCCTTTGAAGACCCTTCCTAGCCACAGCAAGGGCTGTGATTGATGTGGACAGAGGAGAGTTAGTCCTTCAATTGAATGAGGACTACGTTGTGTTTAAGTCTCAAGGATCTTCTTTTGTAAACATGGAGAAGAAGCATGAAAAGCTTCATCCAATTCTCCCCATACAGAGTCAAGTAGAGCCCCCACGTTCAAACTCTAAGTTTGGTGTTGGGAGGCCACAATCATGCTCTGAGTATCTGTGAAGCTCTGTAAGAGCTTACTGTCAAGCTATTGACATTAAAGAAGCACTTATTGGGAGGCAACCCAATCTTATTTATCTATGTTAATTACTTTTTCATTGTATTTTCCATTGTTAGTTCATGTTTTCTTTAGGATGATGATCATGTGGTGTCTGGCCGGCGTTAAACACCAGTAAGGATAGCAGAATGGGCGTTTAACGCGCAGTCTGGCAGCATTCTGGGTGTTAAATGCCAGAATGGACAAACAGACTGGCGGTTTATAAACCACTATTTTAAGGTTTATCTTGTGTTCAATTGAGTAGATTTTATCAATCTTTCATACACTTATTCATATGATTTGCATGGTTTTACATTTTCCTTCCTAATTCTGTGCTTTGATTAAAAACATGCTTCTTTGGCTTTTATTTAAATCCTCTCTTATTACCATTCGATGCCTTGATATGTGTGTTAAGTGATTTCAGAGATTACAGGGCAGGAATGGCTTAGAGGATGGAAAGGAAGCATGCAAAGCTGGAAGGAATACAGGAAACTGAAGGAACTATTAAAGCTGTCCAGCCTGACCTCTTGGTATTAAATCGACCATAACTTGAGCTACATAGATCCAAATGACGCGGTTCCAATTGCGTTGGAAAGCTAACATTCGGAATCGCAACGATTTATAATTTGCCATAGCTGCTCTGAAGTTAGGTGACGCGGACGTATGGATGACGTGCACGCATCTCATCTACAAATTTCAATCCACGCAAGCGACCTGTACGAACCAGAAATCGCTAGGGCAATTTCTGGGCTGTTTTTGACCCATTTTTCGCCCAGAAAACACAGATTAGAGGCTATAAAGTGAGGGAATGCATCCATTCATGAGGGACAACTCATAATTCACTTCTCATAATTTAGATTTAGTTTTTAGAGAGAGAGGTTCTCTCCTCTCTCTTAGGATTAGGATTAGGATTAGGATTTTAATTTGGATTAGAATTTCATTTTCTTTAATCACAGGTTCAATGTTCCTTTTATTTATTTTCCCAATTTAATTTACGAACTTTTCCATGTTAGATTTGAATTTTCTATTTAATGAATTTTTGAGGTATTTAAGACCTATGATTTGTTTCTTTTATTTATTATATAAATAATTCAGATTTTTTGTTTTTGGCTTTGGTTGAGTAATTGGTGACACTTCAGTTATCAAACTCAGTAGTTGATTAATATTTGAAGTTTGCTAGTTGATTTGGATCCCTCTAAAGCTAGTCTTTCCTTAGGAGTTGACTAGGACTTGAGGAATCAAATTAATTGGTCCCCTTGACTTTCCTTTAGTTAGCAAGGATTAACTAAGTGTGAGCAACGGACAATACTCATCACACCTGATAAGGATAACTAGGATAGGATTTCTAGTTCTCATACCTTGCCAAGAGATTTTATTATTATTAATTTATTTTTCTTGTCAATTAAATTACTTGTTCTCTATTTCAAAAACCCAAAAAATATACCTTTTTACATAACCAATAATAAATCATACTTCCCTGCAATTCCTTGAGAAGACGACCCGAGGTTTGAATACTTCGGTTATAAATTTTATTGGGTTTTGTTACTTGTGACAACCAAACTTTTGTACGAAAGGATTCTCTGTTGGTTTAGAAACTATACTTACAATGCAATCATATTTTATATTTCTTTACTGAGAGGAAATCCAATCGTCAAAATGGCGCCGTTGCCGGGGAATTGCAAACGTGTGCCTTATTATTGGTAATTGTAAATGTTTTAAAAATTTTTTATCTTATCTTATCTTAGTTTTAAATTTCAAAAAAATCAAATCTTTTTTTCAAAAATAATATCCTTTTCAAAATCTTATCTTATCTTTTTTTTTTAAAAAAATCATATCTTTTTCAAAATATTTTCTTTTTCTTAGTTTTTGTTTTTATTTTCTCCTACTACTATGAACTCTTACCCCTTTGGCTATGAGTCTGGTTACAACTATGTTGCAGAAAGATGAGATTACAATGAGAACATGCACCAAGGATGGAACAATCAAAGATGGAAGGAGCCACAAGGATTTGATCAACCCTCATGGCAACAACCACCTCCAATGGACTATCAATAACCATTCTGTGATGTATATCAAGGCAATGGCTATGGTGAGCACTCTTTTGATTATCAACAACCACCACCATATGCCTATCTCAACATGACTTTGGACCACCATACTCACAAGCCCCTTACCACCAAACACCCCCATATGACCCTAACCCTTATCCACCATACCAACCACCATATGAGCCATATGAATCATATATAGAACCACCCCAATTCCACCCCAATTACTCCCAAGAACCACCACCTCAATATACACCATCTCCATATCCATCAATCCAAGAGCACTATGATCTTACTTAAGATAGCCGAGCGCAACAAGAATCAAAGGAACGTCTCAAGAAAACAATGGAAAAAGTTCATAAAACCCTTCACCAATTGAATCAAGCGATCAATCGATTACCTTCCCGATGTTCGAACATTCAAGAAACCCCCACGACTTCATGTGGAGAATCTACTGAAGAACGTGGCATGAAGGAGAAGTTATAAACTCTGGTGGACAATGAGTAGCATGATTTTGGATTGGAACAATTGGAAGAAGCTACGCCTGCCATTGAAGAGGAAGAAGTGGTTAAAGACTTAGGAGATGTAGAACCTCCGTGGGAAACTCAAGTCACAAAGCCCCCTTCTAAAGAGTTTGAATTTGATGTTGAGGGTGTACAACCTACAAGGCATATCATGGTTGAAGACTTTGAAGGAGACGATCAAGAGATGGATTCAATCATTAATGAATTCTTATCTATATTTGAATCCTCTCCCATTGGACTTGACATGGAGATTAAATAAGAAGAAGCACAACCTCCCGTGCCCTTGGTGAACAATGAAGAAGAAATTGAATCGGAAGAAAGCTACCAAGACGAAGAGGTTGAAATTGAAGAAGCTTGCAAAGAGGTGGAAGTTGTCAGAGAAGAGCACAAGGGAGTGGAGCTTGCAAATTCATTAGAAATACCTCTCCCAAGGCCATTACCATCCAACACAATGTTCAAGTGGGTAAAATTCCTATCCTTATCCTTTACTTTCCCACTTGAATATGGGCTACTGGAGATGGATGATCAACTTAGAGCTCTTTGTGTCATTAAGAGTAAGAAGAAGATGGTTAGTGGTTGGAATTGCCAAGCAAGGTTCAACATGGTTGTGTGCTCAAAGTTTAAATGCCAAGGTTGGTGTAGCACTCAATTCAATGGGTCTAGGATGTTGTTTGGCCGCTTCAGTGAGAATTCAAATTGCTTGCCACCCGGCTGGAACAATGATGATCAACTTGAAGACGGGTGTAGAAACAAGATTTGGGATCCGAGAATATATGAGGATCAATTTTGGGAGCTCAAAGCTTGTGAAGAACTCCATCAAAGCTTGAGGAATTTACTTGGTATTGATAGAGCTTTTTGGAAGTCCAAGCATTGGTGGAAGTTTCAAGACGAGTTCAAGCATAAGCCACCATGACAAGGAGCTCACCAAATGTCCAACTTAAGGACTATAATTAAAAGTGCTGGGTGGTAGACAACCCACCGTGGTATGATCGTTCTATTTTCAATTTTATTTAGTTTTGTTTGTTTTTGAGTTTTATCTTATTTCATTGAACCTGGAATTATTCATAACATCTGCATACTGCATTCTGCATTTTGCATAAAAAAACTCACGTGACGAGTAAGCATCGCTGACGCGTCCGCGTCACAAGTGCATTAGGAAGAAAAGAAAAGTGAACAGAAAGTCACGCGAAAGCATGGCTAGAGGCGTGCCTTAGGCACAAATATGCCCACGCGACCGCGTCACTGACGTGTTTGCGTTATTTGCGAAAAATGCCTCCCACACGTCCGCGTCACCCACGCGATCGCGTGACCTGAAAATCGGCGTAAAAAAAGGTGTATGGCAACAAGTTGTGATGGAGTGGGGCTGGACATGTGCTAGAAGCACAAGCCCTACCACGCGAACGCTGCCACACGTGGCCACGTTGTTTTCCAAAAACGGCCATTCACGCGATCACGTCAACCATGCGAACGCGTCACCCTAAAATTTGGCAAAAAGAGTTTTTAACAGAGAGTTGCGCGAACGCGAGGCTGCACTCGCGCCACTAGCACAAATCGAGTCATGCGACCACGTGCCACACGCGTCCGCGTCACTTGAGAATATCACAAACCACGCGACCGCGTGATCTACGCATCCGCGTCACATGCGACGCACAACTTATCCATATTAGCGCCAACTATCTTATCTTTTCTTCCCTAAATCCAAATCTTTTCTTTCCCTTCTTACTTCTTTCTTCTTCCTTTCTTTTTTTCTTTAAATTCTCATCCCTTTTTACTTTCATTCTATTTTACTTAATTTATTTGCATACTTTCATTGCATTTTAATTTTGTGCATATTTTTATTTGGTGTCACATGTTCTTATTCAACTGTTGCGTCTTTTCTGGTATTATTTTGGTGCTCGGTGACTTGTTTTACACTGTTGGGTAATATTATTTAAGTCAATGCTAATCTTTTATGATACTTGTATTAAATTTGCATTGACATGGATTTATATTATCTTTCATTACCCACACTCTTCCCCTTTGTTGCAAAATTTTGCACCACTGGTATGTCCTGTGCTTATATTATTTTCTCACGTACATGTTGAAGCTTCCATGTAAATGAGACCCTTATCATTTGGCATTAACCCACCCATACTCCATTTATTTTCTTCTCTTTATTTCTGGGTTACTTTTCTTCCCTTTTTCTTTCGAGATGGCCACCCGGAAGGGAACCGGAAGACATTTACATGGGGAGACAGACAAGTCTATCCGCAAAATCTCTGGAGAAAAGTGCCAGTTGGAACAGCCTGTCCACTTGCACATCTCATCATGCACCGAGGACGGTACAATCTTTAAGTGTGGGGAGGTCGATACCGATCTCCGTAGGTTAGTACATTCCTATCTCAACACCAATTCTTACTCTTCTTTGTAGTTAGTTATTGCATTTGCATCTTTGATTGCATGTTTGTTACATTGTGTGCATATTTTACCACTTGGTTAAAGTAATAATTTCTTTTTCAAGAAACCTTTTATAGCATTTCACTAATTTGAATTAAAATTTTTATTGAACTTGTTTGAAGAAATATTATACTGGAACATGGTTTAGAGCTCGAACACACAATACCTGTGATATTTTGAGCTATTTGAATTGGTTGCATTTTATCAACCAATAATTTATTTTTAGTGTGTGTTGTTCTCTCTAAAATTGTGATCTATATCTTGCTTGATTCTATATTTCCATTGTTTAATGTATGCATATACTTATATTGTTGAGGCCTTGTTTCGCTTAGCTTACATACCCATATGGCCTTACCCTTTCACTATCCTTTGCAAACCAATTTTGAGCCTATTTTACCCCTTTGTTCTTTACTTTAGCACATCACTAACTCTAAGCGTAAAATAATAATATCCTTAATTTGAATCCTTGATTAGCTTAGACTAGTAAAAGTGCTCATGAATTAAGTGTGGGGAAGTTGGGATGATTAAAATTTGGTTTGAGAATTGGGTGTTGTATATTCTTGAGAAAATGTGAAAAAGAATGTGAGAACATGTTTATGCATTCAATAATTTAATCATATGTATTGAGAAAAAAAAAAACAAAAGAAAAGAAAAATAGAAAAAAAATATAATAGAGAAAGAAAAAAATAGAGCAAATAATAAAAAGGGAACAAAATGCCCCAAAGTAAATGGTGAAATCAATGCATATGAGTTGTACTTGAATTTGGGATGCATGAATATGTGGTAAACATAGTTAATAGGCAGTTAGATCTTGTATTGTGATTACATGGATTGTCTTAAGTTAGGTGGGAAAAGTTTAGGTTAATTAAGGATTCAGATTTTAGTCCACTTGACCAAATACAATCCTACCTTGACCTTGACCCCATTACAACCCTTAAAAGACATCTTGATATGTGTATTGGTGCATTAAATTTTTGTTGATTGTTAGATGAAGAGAAAGCCTTAGAAAGCAAGATTAGTAGAGAATTGAGAGAATCGAACCTCGAACATTTGAACGATTAGAGTGTATACACTTCCAGTGAGGATTCGATGCTCGATTCCTTGTTCCCTGCTTTCATGAGCTATATTCTTCTTGCAAGTCATTTGTACTTTGTTTCGTGATTTGAATTAGTGAAATCCATTTCATATTTGTTCTTGAAAGATTTATTTACTTTTTCACCAAGTAGGTAGAATCAGTTTAGCATGTAGTTGCATTCATATACATAGGTTGCATTTCATGAGTCTCACTTTCCCTTATTCATTCTCTTTGCCTCCTTGAGCTTAGCATGAGGACATGATAATGTTTAAGTGTGGGAAGGTTGATAAACCACTATTTTTATAGTTTATCTTGTGTTCAATTGAGTGGATTTTATCAATCTTTCATACACTTATTCATATGATTTGAATGGTTTTACATTTTCCTTCCTAATTCTGTGCTTTGATTGAAAACATGCTTCTTTGGATTTTATTTTCTTTTATTTAAATCCTCTCTTATTACCATTCGATGCCTTGATATGTGTGTTAAGTGATTTCAAAGATTACAGGACAGGAATGGCTTAGAGGATGGAAAGGAAGCATGCAAAATTGGAAGCAATACAAGAAACTGAAGGAACTGCTAAAGCTGTCTAGCCTGACCTCTTGGTACTAAATTGACCATAACTTGAGCTACAGAGATCCAAATGATGTATTTCTATTTATGTTGGAAAGATAATATCCGGGGCTTCACAATGATATATAGTTTGACATAGCTGCCCCAAAGTTAGGCGATGCAGACGCATGGATGAAGCGCATGCGTCGCATCTGCGATTTTCAATCCACGCAAATGCGTGGACGACGCCTCCGCGTCACTTTGCCGCGACCTATACGAACCAGAAATCGCTGGGGCGATTTATGGGCTATTTTTGACCCAACTTTTGGCCCAGAAAACACGGATTAGAGGCTATAAAGTGAGGGAACGCATCCATTCATGAGGGACGACTCATAATTCACTTCTCATAATTTAGATGTAGTTTTTAGAGAGAGATGTTCTCTCCTCTCACTTAAGATTAGGATTAGGATTAGGATTAGGGTTTTTATTAGGATTAGGATTTCATCTTCTTCAATCACAGGTTCAATGTTCCTTTTATTTATTTTCCCAATTTAATTTACGAACTTTTCCATGTTAGATTTGAATTTTCTATTTAATGAATTTTTGAGGTATTTCAGATCTATGATTTGTTTCTTTTATTTATTATATAAATAATTTAGATTTTCCCCTTTTGGCTTTGGTTGAGTAATTGGTGACACTTGAGTTATCAAACTCAGCAGTTGATTAACTTGAGTTTTGGTGACACTTGAGTTATCAAATTAATTGGTCCACTTGACTTTCCTTTATTTAGTAAGGGTTAACTAAGTGGGAGCAATGGACAATACTCATCACACCTGATAATGATAACTAGGATAGGATTTCCAGTTTTCATACCTTGCCAAGAGATTTTATTATTATTAATTTATTTTTCTTGTCAATTAAGTTACTTGTTCTCTATTTCAAAAACCCAAAAAATATACCTTTTACATAACCAATAATAAATCATACTTCCCTGCAATTCCTTGAGAAGACGACCTGAGGTTTGAATACTTTGGTTATAAATTTTATTGGGTTTTGTTACTTGTGACAACCAAACTTTTGTACGAAAGGATTCTCTGTTGGTTTAGAAACTATACTTACAACGCGATCATATTTTTATATTTCTTTACCGAGAGGAAATCTTATCGTCAGTGGTTAACACCCGAAAAAGGGTGTCTGGTGTCTAGATGGCGTTAAATGCTAGCAAGGGGCATCAGCCTGGTGTTTAACGCCAGAATGGGCAGCAGAGCTGGCGTTAAATGCTAGAATTGGCACACAGAGGGCATTTAAATGCCAGAAAGGTGCAGGGATGAGAAATCCTTGACACCTTAGTATCTGTGGACCCCACAGGATCCCCACCTACCCCAACTTACTCTCTCTCCTCTTCACACCTTTCCATCACACTCTTCTTCAAACACCATTCACCTATTACATCCATCCACTATTCTCCTCCAAAACCATTATACAAACCACTTACCCCCACTCATTCAAATTCAAACCATCTCCCTCCCAAACCCAACCCCAATTACAAGAATTCCCTCTCCACTCCACTCCTATATAAGCCCGTCATCACTCCTTCATTTTCACACATCATAACCACCTAAAACCTGCCTTGGCCGAAGCATTCACATACCTCTATCTCCTCTATCTCTTTTTTCTCTAATCTTTTCTTTCTTATTTTGCTCGAGGACGAGCAAACCTTTTAAGTTTGGTGTGGAAAAGAGCTATGCTTTTTGTTTTTCCATAATCATTAATGGCACCTAAGTCCAGAGAAACCTCTAGGAAGAGGAAAGGAAAGGCAGTTGCTTCCAACTCTGAGTCATGGGAGATGGAGAGATTCATCTCAAAAGCCCATCACTAGAAAGAGGATGAGGCAAACACGAGAGCCAACTCATGGATCTCAACAAGAGCATAAGGAAGTCCCTCATCAAGAAATTCCTGAGATGCCTCAAGGGATGCATTTCCCTCTACACAACTATTGGAGCAACTCAACACCACTTTAGGAGAATTGAGTTTCAACATGGAGCAATTAAGAGTAGAGCACCAAGAGCACTCCATCATCCTCCATGAATTCAGAGAGGACCAAAAGGCTATGAGGGAGGAGCAACAAAGGCAAAGAAGAGATATTGAGGAGCTAAATAACTCCATTGGTTCTTCAAGAGGAAAAAGAAGCCACAATCACTAAGGTGGACCTGTTCTTTAATCTCCTTGTTTATTTTCTTTTCTGTTTTCGGTTTTTATGCTTTATGTTTTGTCTATGTTTGTGTCTTTATTACATGATCATTAGTGTCTAGTGTCTATGTCTTAAAGCTATTAATGTTCCATGAATCTTTCACCTTTCTTAAATGAAAAATGCTTTCTGAAAAAGAAAAAGAAGTACATGAATTTCGAATTCTATCTTGAAAATAGTTTAATTATTTTGATGTGGTGGCAATACTTTTTGTTTTCTGAATGAATGCTTGAACAATGCATATTTTTGATAGTGAAGTTTATGGATGTTAAAATTGTTGGCTCTTGAAAGAATAATGAAAAAAGAGAAATGTTATTGATAATCTGAAAAATCATAGAATTGATTCTTGAAGCCAGAAAAAGCAGTAAAAACACAAAGCTTGCGGAAGAAAATGGCAAAAAATAAAGAAAAAGAAAGAAAAAGAAAAAACAAGCAGAAAAAGCCAACAGCTCTTTAAACCAAAAGGCAAGAGCAAAAAGCCAATAAACCTTTAAATTAAAAGGCAAGGGTAAAAAAGGATCCAAGGCTTTGAGCATTAATGGATAGGAGGGCCGAAAGGAATAAAATCCTGGCCTAAGCGGCTAAATCAAGCTGTCCCTAACCATGTGCTTGTGTCATGAAGGTCCAAGTGAAATGCTTGAGACTGAGTGGTAAAAGTCGTGATCCAAAGCAAAAAGAGTGTGCTTAAGAACTCTGGGAACCTCTAACTGGTGACTCTAGCAAAGCTGAGTCACAATCTGAAAAGGTTCACCCAGTTATGTGTCAGTGGCATTTATGTATCCGGTGGTAATACTGGAAAACAAAATGCTAAGGGTCACGGCCAAGACTCATAAAGTAGCTGTGTTCAAGAATCAACATACTAAACTAGGAGAATCAATAATAATATCTGAATTTTGAGTTCCTATGGATGCCAATCATTCTGAACTTCAATGGATAAAGTGAGATGCCAAAACTGTTAAGAAGTAAAAAGCTACTAGTCCCGCTCATCTAATTGGAACTAAACTTCATTGATATTTTGAAATTTATTGTATTTTCTCTTCTTTTTATCCTATTTTGTTTTTAGTTGCTTGGGGACAAGCAATAATTTAAGTTTGGTGATGTGATGAGCGGATAATTTAAACGCTTTTTGGCATTGTTTTTACATAGTTTTTAGTATGTTTTAGTTACCTTTTATTATATTTTTATTAGTTTTTATGCAAAAATCACATTTCTGAACTTTACTATGAGTTTGTGTATTTTTCTGTAATTTCATGTATTTTCTGGCTGAAGTTGAGGGACCTGAGCGAAAATCTGATTCAGAGGCTGAGAAAGGATTGCAGATGCTATTGGATTCTGACCTCCTTGCACTCGAATGCGTTTTTCTAGAGCTATAGAAGTCCAATTGGCACGTTCTCAATTGGGCTGGAAAGCTAACATCTTGGGCTTTCCAAAAATGTATAATAGTTCATACTTTGCTCGAGATTTGATGGCCCAAACTGGCGTTCAAACGCCAGCCAGAGACCCTTTTTCTAGCGTAAAACGCTGGAACTGGCATTAGAACTGGAGTTAAATGCCCAAATTGGCATCCAAGCTGGCATTTAGCTCTAGAAAAGGCCTATGCACGTGTAAATCTCAATGCTCAGCCCAATCACACACCAAGTGGGCTCCGGAAGTGGATTTCTGCACTATCTACACTTAGTTACTTATTTTCTGTAATCCTTAGTAACTAGTCTAGTATAAATAGCACTTTTTACTATTTTATTGGGATCGAATGACATTTTTCGCATTTGGAAGGCTGGCCATTTGGCCATGCCTAGACCTCTTTCTCTTATGTATTTTCCAACGGTGGAGTTTCTACACCTCATAGATTAAGGTGCGGAGCTCTGCTGTTCTTCATGAATTAATGCAAGTACTATTATTTCTCTTTTAATTCATGCTTACTTCTTCTCCAAGATATATTCTCAAACTTAATTCTGTTAAGTCAGAATGAAGTGGTGACCCGTGACAATCACCCACTATCTTCATTACTCGCTTAGCCAGGATCCGCGTGCCTGACAACCACAAGTAGTCTACATGATGTTCAACGTAGTCATTGGACGACAGTTGGAGTATAGTCTCTTGGATCTCTGATCCACGGATTTGACTTGTCTCTCCTGACAATAGAGCATTCGAACTCGTGAGATTAGAACCTTCATGGTAGAGGCTATAACCAATTGGCAGCATTCCTGAGATCTGGAAAGTCTAAACCTTGTCTGTGGTATTCCGAGTAGGATCTGGGACGGGATGACTGTGACGAGCTTCAAACTCACAAATGTTGGGCGCAGTAACAGTGTGCAAAAGGATAGAGAGATCCTATTCTGACACAAGTGAGAACCGACAGATGATTAGCCGTGCGGTAGCTGTGCCTGATATTTTTCATCGGAGACGAGAGATTCGACAGTTGATTAGCCGTACAGAAACCGTGCCTGGACCATTTTCACTGAGAGGACGGATGGTAGCCATTGACAATGGTGATCCACCAACATACAGCTTGCCATGGAAGGGAGAACGCATGATTGGATGAAGACAATAGGAAAGCAGAAGTTCAGAAGAAACAAAGCATCTCCAAACGCTTATCTGAAATTCCCACCAATGAATCACATATGTATCTTTATTTTAATTTATGTTTTATTTATCTTTCAATTATCAAAACTCATAACCAATTGAATCCGCCTGACTAAGATTTACAGGATGACCATAGCTTGCTTCAAGTCGGCAATCTTCGTGTGATCGACCCTTACTCGCGTAAGGTTTTATTACTTGGACGACCCAGTGCACTTGTTGGTTAGTTGTACCGGAGTTGTGAAAGGTGTGATTTACAATTCTGTGCACCAGGCATTGACATCCCAATTGATTTGAGTTAAAATATCTTTCATTGAAACTTGCTTGAACTATATTGTGGAACAAGATTTTTAAGCTAAGAACATAACCATGTGAGTTTTGAGCCTGATTGTGTGGTTGCATCATTTCAACCACTATTTTCATTCTTGTGTGTATTATTATTCTTTTTCTATGATTTTAATCTTTGATTTGTTTGATTCCTTATGTTCATTGTTTGATTTATGAATGCATTTATATGATTGAGGCCATCATTCCATTTAGCTCACTTACCCATATAGCCTACCCTTTTATCCACCTTTGCTAACCAATTTTAAGCCAGTTTTAATCCCATTTATTCTTAATTTTAACACATCACTACCCCTAATTCAAAAATAATAAATATTCTTTAATTTATATCTTTGATTAGCTTGGTTTAGTGAGAGTGTGCATCATTTAAGTGTGGAGAAGCTTGGAAACATTGGTTGAGATAAAAAGTATTTTTTTTGTATTTTCGTTGAAGATCTTGGGAATTGGGTACATACTCATACATTAAATATTTGAACCATATGCATTCATCTTTTGTACATATTATGTTATCGAAAAAAATTGAAAAATTGAAAAAAAAAAGAAATATAAAAAGAAAAAAAAAGAGAAAAAGAAAGTAATAAAAAGAGGACAAAATGTCCTAAAGTAAAGTAATAATAACAATGTGATTAAAAAGAGAATGCATGAGTTTGTGAAAAAAGTGAAGAATGGGTAGTTAGGATTTGCATTAGAGTTTAATAGGTTGTATTTTAGGTGAGAGCTTAAGTTAATCAAAGATTCAAATTTCAAACTCACTTAGCCATATGCATCCTTACCTTTACCCTAGCCCCATTATAACCTATGGATAAGTCCTCATGATATTTGCATGCATGCATTACATAATTGTTGATTGTTAGATGAAAAACAAATCTTAGAAAGCATGCTTAGAGGATAATTGAGTGAATCAACCCTATACACTTGAGCGACTAGAGCAGATACACATCTAGTAAGGGGTTCGATTTCTCAATTACATATTTTCACCTACGATCATCTTTTTTCTTGCAATTTGTTAAATTCTTTTCAATAACTCAATTCAATTGTGGATTTGATTTGATTGTGATTGCTTTAGCCCTTATGTTTATACATGTATTCTTGGGAATTGATTTATTTTGACCAAGTAGTTGCATGCATTTAGACAGATTGCATATAGATAGTTTACTTGCCTTGAATAAATGTTAATACCCCTTTCTTGTATCTTTTTTGGTTTAGCATGAGGACATGCTTGGTTTAAGTGTGGGGAGTGGTGCGCGTGTATGCAAACCCCACACTTTTCGTACAACAACAATACCAACAAGTGTACTGGGTCGTCCAAGTAATACCTGAGTGAGTCAGGGTCGATCCCAGGAGGATTTTGGCTTGAATGAAGCTATGGTTGTCTTGCAGATTTTAGTTAGGCGAAATCAGAAGGTTGTTGATGACTTACATCATCTACCCTTTTTCTTGCATAAAAAGGACCATAAAAGAGGCATAATCTCATTTGATAATTGCAATTCATTCCTTAATTGATGAATATCATAGTACATTGCTTTGAAATGAGTTTATGTTGAATTTCAGGTGGAGAAGACATCAAAAATGGGAAAGACAACAATAAAACAAGTGGGGCGTGTGAAGCAGGCGTGCCACTTGGAACAAACGCCACAAAAATGTATTGGCATGGCACACCAGAAGCTGGGCGTGGCATGCTGGTACAACATTCCAGAGAGCAAAAATGAAGACCATCAAAGGGGCGTGGCACGCCAGAAGCAGGGCATGGCACATTAATTCGTTACTAGAAGAACCATCACTATGGCATGCCACTTTGTGTCGAAGGCATGGCACGCCAGCCCCAGAGTTCACTTGGGCGTGCCACTAGAGGACCAAGGCGTGGCACGCCAAGCCTATGAGACACACAATTGAATGGGCGTGCCACTTGAGTAACAAGGCGTGGCACGCCAGTGAACAAGGAGACAATGTAAATACTGGGCATGCCACTTGGTATCGAAGGCGTGGCACGCCAGCTCAAGAAGTCCCACTAAGGCATGCCACTTGAGTGATGAGACGTGGCACACCAGCACCTAAAGAGGCCGAACAAAGCTGGGATGCCACTTGGTATCGAAGGCGTGGCACGCCAGCTGAATCATCTCACTTTGGCGTGCCACTTGAACATCCAGGCGTGGCACGCCAACCTCTGGGACCATGGCAAATGAAGGGCGTGACACGCCAGTCTCATGGCGTGGCATGCTGGTAGTGTTTTCCAGAGGAGGAATTAAAGGGTCAGTGAACTCAGGTGTGCCACTTGGGAGATGAGGCATGGCACGCCAGCAAGATGATGGAGCAAATGAAGGGCGTGACACGCAAGTCTCATGGCATGGCACGCTGGTAGTATTTTGCAGAGAGGAAGAAGAGGAGTCAATGAACTCAGGCGTGCCACTTGGATGACGAGGCATGGCACGCCATCAAGAGTGTGAAGCTTTAAGAAGGGCGTGGCACGCCAGACCCTGGGCGTGCCAAGCTGGTACAAATTTCCAGAAGCATGGAGATAAGGAAGATGACCTTGGGCGTGCCACCTGGTGTCGAAGGCATGGCACGCCAGGTTACTTGGCCATTTAAAATGTCCTGGGCGTGCCATTTTGGCTCGAAGGTGTGGCACACCAGGGGGTTAAACAGAGAACAGCGTGACACTTGAATGAAATGCCAAATCAGAAACAGAAGGAGCGTGACATGCCAGAGAAGCGTCAGTCACACGCCAACTGGAAGATCACGTTTGTTGAGTTTCTTTTCCCTCCAAATTGTAATTTTCCTTTATTTTCAAGATCTACGAGTAGTATAAATTCCCTTGGAAGTATTGAAAAAGGGTTAGCAAGTCACAGAGTTTAGTTTTGGGGATTTCACTTTTACTTTCCACACTTCATCTCTTCCATCTTTTGTACTTTCTCTTTGAGCTATGAGTAGCTAAATTCCCTCTCATTGAGAGAGGGAACTCTATTGTACTTGATGGATTAATGATAGTGAATTTCTTCTTCTCTTCATCTTCTCTTTGATTTGCTAGAAGGAATTTCCATTTTCATGCTTAGTTTTCAATTAACTTGGAAAAGAGATTGAATGCAAAATGGGTTTCATGGGAACCTTGGAAAAGGAAACATGAAACCATGCTAGAAATCCCTTCTCACACTTGAGTAGAATATGGGTTTTGGTGTTTGGATATGGCGGCATACAATCTTCCCTCTATTTGGACCTATGATGATGTGTGGTATAATCAGGGACCAAGCATATCTCTCTTCATGAGCATTTAGACCAAGGAATTGGCTATTGATCAAGATCTGAGAGATTGAGTCACCAAGGGATTGGGGCTCAATCAATCATGATTGCCAAGAGGTCAATGAGTTGCATGATTGAAGAGGATATGAGCTGGATTTAATCCAAAGAGACAATATCTCCTGATCTCAATGAATTCCCCCATTCTTATCCCTCCCATTCTTTTATAGCTTTACTTATATTCTGCAAAATCCCATTCCCTTTACATTCCTGTTATTTCCATTTCTGCATTTTATTACTTTCTTTTATTCCTTTGCCATTTATGTTCCTGCCATTTATAATTCTGCACTTATAACTTATCCTGTTGAGCTTGACTAATTCACCAATTAAAATTGCTCAAATCTACCAATCTCGGTGGATACAATCCCACCCCACTGTGGGTTAATACTTGACGATAATTTTGGTACGCTTGCCAAGAGCGGATTCATCAATATTATTAGGGGGAGTGAATTCCAAACTCATCAAGTTTTATGGCTCCGTTGCCGGGGATTGGTTTGAATTTGATAATGATTAAACTGATTGGAGAGCTAGATTAAGCTATTTTTTTCCTTAATTGTTTTCTTATTCATTTCCTAGTGTAGCCTTTAAATTCCTTTCTAATTTTTGTTTTTCTTTTTTTTTTTGTCTTTCTGAGATTTCTTTAGCTATTCATTGTTTATAATTTCACTCTTCTAACTGTTTGATTAATTGCATCACTCAAGCTAATCACTAATTTTAACTAAGAAGATTCCTTCACTTGCTCTTTTCTTGCTATGTGTTGACTGTATGATAGGTAGAAAAGGAGAGACTTCATCATCTTTTGATAGTGAACATGAGAGAACCTTCCTTATATTAAGGAGGGAGGCCTAAGGCAAGGGTATAGTTAGAGAAGAACCAGTAGAGGAAGATCTAACAACCACCATGGAAGACGAAGCGCACGAAGATGTTGGAGGAGGATTTGAAAATCAAGCTGGGCAAGAGATGAGAGTCTTAGGCTCCTATATCAACCCAAATCCAGGAAATTGTGGCAACAACATCCTTGAGCCAACAATCCATGCCAACAATTTTGAGTTGAAACCTCAACTCTTCACACTAGTCCAGAATAACTGCTCATATGGAGGAGGTGCTCAAGAAGATCCAAATCAACATCTCAACACATTTTTGAGGATATGCGATACTGTAAAGTCCAATGGTGTACACCCTGACACCTACAAACTACTTCTGTTCCCTTTCTCGCTCAGAGATAAGGCAACAAAGTGGTTAGAATCATTCTCCATAGAGAGCCTAACCATATGGGAGGATGTTGTGAACAAATTTCTAGCAAGATTTTACCCTCCACAGAGGATCAACATGCTAAGAGCTGAGGTGCATACCTTTAAACAGCTAGATGGTGAAACACTCTATGAGGCCTGGGAGAGGTTCAAAGATCTAACAAGAAAACGCCCATCAGATATGTTTAATGAGTGGGTGCAGCTCCACATTTTCTATGAAGGATTAACCTATGAATCAAAGAAGGCTATGGACCACTCTTCACGGGGTTCACTCAACAAGAAGAAGATCATTGAGGAAGCCATAGATGTCATTAAAACTGTAGCTAAGAATGACTATTTCTATGCTTCAGAAAAAGGCCAGAAGAAGGGGGTGCTGGAACTCAATTTTATGGATGCCCTGTTGGCACAAATTAAGGCAATTATAGCACAATTGGAAGCCTTAACTAAGAAAATGGAAAATAATCAAGTTGCAGTTGTCCAAGCTTAAGCACCACCCCAAGAAGAAAATGAACCAGAAGTTGAATGTGAGCAAGCAAACTATGTGCATAACCCCTCTCAACAATCATATGACTCTAACTCCAAGACATATAACCCAGGATGGAGGAACCACCCAAATTTTGGGTGGGGTAACCAACAAAATCACAACCAAGATCACAACAAACGATACCAAGCCAATCAATACCAGAATAACAACCCCAACTATCAGTCAAATGACAATAGACCTTACCACAATCCACCTCACACATCATATCCTTCAAACCAGCAAACACACCACCATCAAGACACACTAACCCCAACCTCACAACCATGTGAAATCAAAGGTAACTTTGAGAGAGTAAATGCCGCAATAGCACATCTATCATCACAGCTCACAGGGGCCATTTCCACCCTCTTGGAAAGGCAAGCATAAGATGAAAAGAAGATAGATGCTAACCAAGAAAAATACAGGTCAAATTTGAAGAACCAAGGTGCAGCAATCTCAAAGCTGGAAGCACAAGTAGGGTTCTTATCCAAAAAAATCCCAATGCCTACACACACATTTCCAAGTGACACCATGGCCAAAGCAAGAGGGGAGTGCAAGGCCATCACACTTAGAAGTGGAAAAGTGGTAGAAGAAGCCACCCAAACCAGGAGAACCACGAAGAAGAAGCTGCAGAAAAGCCTGAAAACAGGAAGAAAGAATAGGTCCCCAGCCCATCTTCACCAAAGCCAATCTTGAAGCCTTATGTGCCAAAGGCACCATACCCACAAAGGCTAAGGAAGGATGGGAATGACAGCCAATTTTCCAAATTTTTGGAAATCTTCAAAAGGCTCCAAATCAACATACCATTTGCTGAAGCACTAGAGCAAATGCCCCTCTACGCAAAGTTCCTGAAGGAGCTCATGACAAGAAAAAGAAACTGGGGAGAAAAAGAGACTGTAGTCCTAACTGAGGAGTGTAGTGCCATCATACAAAAGAAACTCCCCTAGAAAATGAAGGACCTAGGGAGTTTCTAAATCCCCTGCATCATAAGGGATATCACTATTGAAAAGGCTTTATGTGACTTGGGGGCTAGCATCAATCTCATGTCCTTGAACATGATGAGAAGGATGAGAATTAAGGAAGCCAAACCAACAAGAATGGCACTCCAACTAGCTGATAAGACATTCAAGTTTCCACATGGAGTGGTGGAAGATTTATTGGTGAAGGTAGGAGAATTCATCTTCCCAGCTGACTTTGTCGTGCTGGATATGAAAGAAGAGGCAAACACTTCAATTATCCTAGGAAGACCATTCCTAGCTACTGCTGGAGCCATCATTGATGTGGAAAAAGGAGAACTAGTCTTTAGATTACATGAGGAAAAGATGGTCTTCAATGTATTCAAGGCAATGAGCTATCCCAAGGAAGCAATAGGAGAATGCATGATAGTGGACACCATAGAACAAATAGTCCAAGGAGTCTTGGAAGAAGAGCAATACGAAGGAAGTATGGAATTGGAGCAACAAGCACCACGTGAAGAACCACCACAAGGAACCATGGAAAGTTTAATCATGACAAACTACAAGAATAACAATGGAGAAGGGGCACCAAAATTAGAGCTAAAAACCCTACCTCCAAGCTTGAAATATGCCTATCTAGGTGACAACAGCACCTACCCAGTGATCATTAACTCAAGCTTGAGCAAGGAGCAAGAAGAGGAGCTCATCCAAGTGCTGAAACAACACAAGGATGCTATAGGCTGGACACTCACAGACTTAAAAGGGATCAGCCCCTCAATATGTATGCACAAGATCCTACTTGAGGAGGGTGCTAAGCCCTCAAGGTAACAACAAAGAAGGTTGAATCCAACCATGAATGAGGTAGTCCAGAAGGAAGTGATGAAGTTGTGGCAAGCAGGGGTGATTTACCCCATCTCAGATAGCCCTTGAGTAAGCCTGGTACAAGTAGTTCTAAAGAAAGGAGGATTCACTATTGTAACAAATGAGAAGAATGAGCTGATACCAACAAGAACAGTGACTGGTTGGCGCATGTGCATCGACTACAGGAAGCTCAATGAAGCCACCAGGAAGGACCACTTCCCCCTACCATTCATGGACCAAATGCTTGAGAGGCTGGCTGGACATGAATACTACTGCTTCCTTGAAGGTTATTCGGGTTACAACCAAATAGTTGTGGACCCAAATGACCAAGAGAAAACTTCATTTACTTGTCCATATGGCGTTTTTGCTTACAGGAGGATGCCCTTTGGACTGTGCGATGCACCTGCAACATTCCAAAGGTGCATGCTCTCCATATTTTTAGACATGATTGAGCGGTTTATTGAGGTGTTTATGGATGACTTCTCTGTATTTGGTAACACATATTCTGATTGCTTGCATCACTTAGCCCTGGAGCTAAAGAGATGCCAAGAGACCAACCTTGTTTTAAACTGGAAAAAATGCCATTTCATGGTTACAGAAGGAGTGGTCCTTGGTCATAAAAGCTCAAAGACGGGCATAGAAGTGGACAGGGCAAAGGTAGAGGTGATTGAAAAGCTACCTCCACCTTGCAATGTCAAAGCAATTAAAAGCTTTTTGGGACATGTTGGTTTCTATAGGAGGTTTATTAGAGACTTCTCCAAGGTTGCCAAGCCATTGAGCAACCTACTTGTCTCTAATGTGCCTTTTGTTTTTGATAATGAATGCATGTCAGCCTTTGAGGAGCTTAAGAACAAACTTTCCTCTTTACCTATCATAGCACCACCATGTTGGGATCTACCCTTTGAGTTGATGTGTGATGCATCAGATTTTGCCGTGGGTGCTATTTTAGGACAAAGGAAGGATAAATTGGTGCATGTCATTTATTATGCCAGCAAGGTCCTTAATGAGAATCAAAGGAACTACACCACTACAGAGAAGGAATTACTTGCCATTGTCTTTGCTTTTGATAAATTTAAATCATATCTCATTGGTTCTATAGTAATTGTATTCACTGATCATGCAGCACTCAAATACTTGCTTACCAAACAAGAGTCCAAGCTAAGGCTAATAAGATGGATCCTGCTACTCCAAGAGTTTGACATCGAAATTAAGGATAGGAGTGGAGCAGAGAATCAAGTTGCTGACCACCTCTCAAGGATCCTACAAGAAGAAGAAGGAGCACACCATCTTCCCGTGAATGAAAGCTTCCCGGATGAGCAACTGATGATGATACAAGAGACCCCTTGGTTTGCTGACATAGCCAATTTCAAGGCCATTGGGGAATTACCAACCAACATCAACAAAAACACATGAGGAGAAAGCTCATCAAAGATGCCAAATACTATATCTGGGATGAGCCATATTTGTTCAAAAAGTGTGCTGATGGGATTTTGAGGAGGTGTATATCCCATGGAGAAGGGCAAGAGGTGCTTTGGCAATGTCATGGATCTGCATATGGAGGCCACTTTAGTGGAGAAATAACAGCAGCCAAGGTACTCCAATGTGGATTCTACTGGCCAAGCATTTTCGAGGATGCAAAGGACTTGGTGTCAAAGTGTGATGAATGCCAAAGGGCTAGCAATCTACACAGGAATAATGAGATGCCACAGAGATTTATTCTGGAGCTAGAACTATTTGATGTATGGGTATTGACTTCATGGGGCCTTTCCCATCCTTCCACTCAAATAGTTATATACTTGTGGTTGTAGATTATGTGTCAAAGTAGGTGGAGGCTATTGCCACTGCCACAAATGACAACAAGGTCGTAATGAGCTTCTTAAGAAAGAACATTTTCAACAGGTTTGGAGTTCCCAGGGCACTCATTAGTGATGGAGGGACACATTTCTGCAATAAACAGCTGGAAGCACTCCTTCTCGGATATAGAGTCAAACACAAGGTGGCAACCCCTTATCATCCGCAGACCAACGGGCAAGCAGAGATTTCCAACAGGGAGCTAAAATGGATTCTTGAAAAAACTGTTGGAAGCTCAAGGAAGGACTGGTCTAAGAAGCTAGACGATGCTTTATGGGCCTACAGGACAGCCTTCAAGACCCTCGTTGGGATGTCACCATACCAACTGGTATTTGGCAAGGCTTGCCACTTGCGAGTTGAACTGGAGCATAGAGCCTTCTGGGCTCTAAAAGTACTGAACTTTGATGAGCAAGCGGCTGGGTAAAAGAGGCTGCGGTAACTCAACGAGCTGGAAGAATTTAGGAACCAAGCATATGAGAATGCAAAGATCTACAAAGAGAACACAAAAAGATGGCATGATCAAAAGATAGCAAGGAGGGAGTTCACTGTAGGACAAAAGGTGTTATTGTAAAATTCTAGACTTAGGTTCCCTGGGAAGCTTAAGTCTAGATGGTTTAGACCCTTCACCATCATCAAAGTGTACCCCTATGGTCAAGTGGAACTCATAGAGGACAAAACACAGAGAACATTCACTGCAAATGGCCATAGACTCAAGCATTACCTGGGGGACTCACTGGATGAAAGGAGAGTGAGCTACCACCTCAACTGAAAAATGGAGGAACGTCAAGCTAGTGACAATAAAGAAGTGCTGGTTGGGAAGCACCCCAATGCTTTATATCCTTTTGATTTATTGCTTTATTAGAAGTAGACTATGAATATTAGCCTAGGAAGTTAATTTCAGTTTTGATAGTTAAGATAGCTTTGTGAGTTAACTTGTTTCCTATTTTTGGAAGTGGATGAAAGTATTTACTGATGATGATGAGTGATTGGGCTAAGAACTAGCTAAAAAGCTAGGTTTGGTGTGGCCACTCACCAACTTGATCTAGGCTTACAACCATTCTAATAAATTAAAATTTTAAGGAGTAAGCCCAGAGACTAAATTTGGTGTGGCCACCACCATACGAGAATCAATCAGCAAGCCCAATACCACTCAATTTGGAAGCATTTAATGCATTGGTGGAGGCTTGCATGAGAATTTTAATGTGTTCAGGGAAGATTAGAAGCAAAGAATGTGAAAGGATTGGAATTACTTATTCCCCATGAACACATTAAAAACCCAATGATGAACCCAATTTATTGAGATGCAAATGAATTAAGTTTGGTGTCCCAAGGGACACCCATCAGTTGTAACTCCATTCACTAGCATTAAAAAGGAATATGGAGGATCATTTTGTCATTACTGATGGGGTTTTTGGTTTTTTTTTCCAGGAGATTGAATGGGGCCCACTTAATAGATAACAAGCAGGTCAAAGTGTACTTACACTTTGGAACTCAACATATTCAGAGGGCACAGTGGGATAAGGGTTGGTGCCTCTTCCCACGCTAGGCGCCACTCCCCAAGTGGAAAACATTGAATTCCCTTCCTTTCTCATCATTCGAACCACACCCTTCACTCCTATAAATCCCCTACCCTTCCCATTCCCTCCCACTTCAAAAACCATTCCATATACAAAACAAACTCACAGAGACCTTTCTTTTATTTATATTTTCTTTTATCATTCTTCTTTCTCTCTATCTTTCTACTTGATTGGGAGAATCAATTGCTAAGTTTGGTGTTGGGGCAAAACTTTGTTTTGCTTCTGTTTCTTTGCAACACTCTATTAATATCTCAGAACCCTCAAACACCCCCTCTCTCTTCACCCAATGGCACCACCAAGATCCTCAACCTCAAAGAAAAGAAAGACCAAAGAACCAACCTCAAGCTCCTCAAGCTCAAACTTCAATGAGTACAAATTCCTCTCAGCATTCAACCAAAACCAATTCTATGGTTGGGTGAGTGAGAGGGAGATCATCGCAGAGGTCGGCTTCCAACTAGGAAGGAATGAGAACCTTAAGATCAACATTGAGATCAACAACAAGGGCTGGGCACTCTTCTGCAACCCACCAAAGAAAGTGGTGGAAGGAGTGGTAAGGGAGTTTTATGCCAATGTCATGCCATAGCCAGGGAAAACTTATTGGTATGTTAGCTATGTGAGGGAGAAGTCCATTGACTATAGTCCCTCTAACATAGCAAGGGTGCTGATGGTGAAAATGATCAACTCCACTTGGAGTTATGAGGAGAGGATGA
Source organism: Arachis hypogaea (assembly GCF_003086295.3). NCBI lineage: Eukaryota > Viridiplantae > Streptophyta > Magnoliopsida > Fabales > Fabaceae > Arachis > Arachis hypogaea. The sequence goes on along the minus strand of NC_092041.1, from coordinate 42,778,025 downwards.
AGCAACCAGACCTAGGATTTGATGAAATCCTTAATGAAATCTGTGTACTAAATGTGCAATGGATCAATGACAAAGATGAAAAACCCAACCAGCTGAGGAGAAGGGACTTGAGCCCCCAAGCTAGGGGGTGGTTAGACTTTGTGAGAAGATCTTTGATCCATACATCAAACACATCTGAGGTGACCAAAGAGAGGGCTGTACTTATATACAGTATAATGAAGGGAGAGGACGTAATTGGATAGTTGATTGCCAACAACATCAACAAGATACTGAAAAGCACTAACGAGGGCACAAGATTGGCATTCCCCGGCATCATACAAGAGCTATGTGATGACGCTGGAGTTGAGAAGGTGATTGATGAGGTGTTGGTAAAGCAAGATAAGCCTATAACTGCCAAGAAGATGCCCAAGGTGTTGGCTGTCAATCCACTTCAAAGGGCTAGAGAGCATAGTGCTCATGCTCATGTTCCACAACCACAACAACGAGAGGAAGAGGAGGCAGAGGATCAACCACAATTTCTGGCACTTCAACCACCACCATACCAATAATACCAATAATTTCCTGAAGGAATGAACTGGGAGCAGCTGCAAGGAGACGTGAACCAAATGAAGGGAGATCTGCATCAATTGAGGGAAGATGTCAACCAATTTCAAAGTATCCAAAGGGAGCAATGGAACCAAGTGAATGAGAAAATACACAACCTCCAAGGAAGTTTTGAGCAAGCAAGGAAGGAGCAGCAAGAGGAGTTCGATTGGGGTGAGGTGCGAAGTGTACTTAACAAGGTGGTGGAGCAAAACAAATGGCAGTAGAGGAACCTTGCTGAGTTCTAGCATCTCTATGATGCCCGGACCATTTCAAGGAGACAATCTGATATCAACACACAAGCGAAGCTGAATCACTTGTATAATGCTGTGGCCGCCATCAACCCCGGATACCCAACTTTCATGCAAGGGCTGGAGGAATTGAGTGCTAGACAAGAGAAAATCCTAGCTAAGCATAAGGAGGATGAAAGAGATTATATGGTGATGAGCGGATAATTTATACGCTTTTTGGCATTGTTTTTAGGTAGTTTTTAGTAAGTTCAAGCTACTTTTAGGGATGTTTTTATTAGTTTTTATGTTAAATTCACATTTCTGGACTTTACTATGAGTTTGTGTATTTTTTTGTGATTTCAGGTAATTTCTGGCTGAAATTGAGGGACTTGAGCAAAACTCTGAAAAAGGCTGATAAAAGGACTGCTGATGTTGTTGGAATCTGACCTCCCTGCACTCGAAATGGATTTTCTGGAGCTACAGAACTCCAATTGGCGCGCTCTCAATGGCGTTGGAAAGTAGACATCCAGAGCTTTCCAGCAATATATAATAGTTCATACTTTATTCGGAAATTGACGACGTAACTTGGCATTGAACGCCAAGTACATGCTGCTGTTTGGAGTAAAACGCCAGAAACACGTCATGATCCGGAGTTGAACACCCAAAACACGCTATAACTTGGAGTTCAACTCCAATAAAAGCCTCAGCTCGTGGATAGATCAAGCTCAACCCAAACATACACCAAGTGGGCACCAGAAGTGGATTTATGCATTAATTACATACTCATGTAAACCCTAGTAGCTAGTCTAGTATAAATAGGATAAGTTACTATTGTATTAGACATCTTTTGACAGTTTAATCTTTGACTGTTTTAGTCTTTGATCATTCGGTCTTTTGATCATTCAGGGGGCTGGCCATTCGGCCATGCCTGAACCTTTCACTTATGTATTTTCAACAGTGGAGTTTCTGCACACCATAGATTAAGGGTGTGGAGCTCTGCTGTACCTCAAGTTTCAATACAATTACTATTACTTTTTATTCAATTCTCTTTTATTCTTATTCCAAGATATACGTTGCACTTCAACTTGATGAATGTGATGATCCGTGACACTCATCATCATTCTCACCTATGAACGCGCGTGACTGACGACCACTTCCGTTCTACTTTAGGCCGGGCGCATATCTCTTAGATTCTCCAACAGAATCTTTGTGGTATAAGCTAGATAGATGGTGGCATTCATGGGGATCCGAAAAGCCTAACCTTGTCTGTGGTATTCCGAGTAGGATCCTGGGAATCCGGAAAGTCTAACCTTGTCTGTGGTATTCCGAGTAGGATTCCGGTATTGAATGATTGTGACGAGCTTCAAACTCTTGAAGGCTGGGCGTGATGACAAATGCAAAAGAATCAAGGGATTCTACTCCAACCTGATTGAGAACCGATAGATGATTAGTCATGCTGTGACAGAGCATTTGGACCATTTTCACTGAGAGGATGGGATGTAGCTATCAACAAGGGTGATGCCTCCAGACGATTAGCCGTGCAGTGACAGCGCATAGGACCATTTTCCCGATAGGATTAAAGGTAGCCATTGATAGTGGTGATGCCCTACATACAGCTTGCCATGGAAAGGAGTAAGAAGGATTGGATGAAAGCAATAGAAAAGTAGAGATTCGAGAGGATTCTAGCATCTCCACACGCCTATCTGAAATTCCCACTATTGATCTACATAAGTATTTCTATCCTTTTTTATTTTATTTATCTTTTAATTATCTAATCCAATTACATTTGACCCTATGAATCCACTTAACTGAGATTTACAAAGGTGACCATAGCTTGCTTCATACCAACAATCTCTGTGGGATCGACCCTTACTCACGTAAGGTATTACTTGGATGACCTAGTACACTTGCTGGTTAAGTTGAACGGAGTTGTGTCCACACATAGTTGAAAAAGCAATGAATTTTACAAAATACAACAACCAAGGAATCACAATTTTGTCCACCAAAGAAGCTGCATAAGGTTGTTGAGTTTCATAGTTGACATTTCCCAAATTTCTGAATTCTGTTTAAGTTTTTGTCTGTTCACTTTATAATAATGTTAGGATAGTTTATGTTTTATTTTGCTTGAAGTCTTTTGTGAGTCCTTTAATATGCAAGAAAGAAAATGCAATGATAACTAGAGTCATTATTTACATCAATAAAGTAGAGATTGTCTCCATAAGAATTGTTGTGAGTATGTAAGAACAAGAGTAAATGAGACTAAGACCAAGAAAGCTTATTCAAAAGAACTAAGGAACAAAAGACTAAGTGAAGAACCTTGAATGAAGTAAAAAGAAAATGAGTCATGAAAGATAACTAGTCCTAGAAGGCATGACAAGTAGAAGTTAAGGGGTGATCCTTGAATATCTATAGAACCAAGAAGTAGTAAGCAACAAAGAACCAAGGCTCTGAGCATCAACTACTAGGGAGGGAAGAGAAACAATGAAAAACTCAAAAAAAGTTAGAAACCCTAGTAGATGCTTGTGGTGAAGATGTGTCAAGAAGAAGCCTGGGCAAGTAAATTCTCAGGAGTGTTTCAACACCTAGCACCCTAAAGCCAACTGGCTTGGGAGTGTTGATTGAAAGCCCAACTAAAGGGTTGTCTTGAGACAAAACACTTAGAGTCGTGGTCAATAAACAGAAAAGAAGCACAAAAGAAGAAGAAGAAAAAGAGTTAACCCTTGCTACTTCAAGGTGACAATCAATGAAAAGGACCCCTACACACATACTTGGAAAAACCCTTAAGGATCTAGGAGCTCTTTGTGATATTCAAAGCATTCATGCATGTGTTAAGCACTTAGTCCAATTCTTAGTTATATTGCATCCGTTCAAGGTCAAGTCTCAATTCACCAAAAAGACCACTCACATTGATTTTCTTGGGACAAGCAAAGCTTAAGTTTGGTTTTGTGATGACTTACATCATCTAACCTTTTTCTTGCATAAAAAGGACCATAAAAGAGGCATAATCTCATTTGATCATTGCAATTCATGCCTTAATTGATGAATATCATAGTACATTGCTTTGAAATGAGTTTGTGCTGAATTTCAGGTGGAGAAGACATCAAAAATGGGAAAGAAAACAACAAAACAAGTGGGGCGTGTGAAGCAGGCATGCCACTTGAAACAAACACCACAAAAATATATTGGCGTGGCACGCCAGAAGCTGGGCGTGGCATGCTGGTACAACATTCCAGAGAGCAAAAATGAAGACCATCAAAGGGGCGTGGCACGCCAGAAGAAGGGCGTGGCACATCAATTCATTACTAGAAGAACCATCACTATGGCATGCCACTGTGTCGAAGGCGTGGCACGCCAGCCCCAAAGTTCACTTGGGAGTTGATGAGCGGATAATTTTTACGCTTTTGGCATTGTTTTTACATAGTTTTTAGTATAATTTAGTTACTTTTTAGTATATTTTTATTAGTTTTTAAGCAAAATTCACATTTTTAGACTTTACTATGAGTTTGTGTGTTTTTCTGTGATTTCAGGTATTTTCTGGCTGAAATTGAGGGACCTGAGCAAAAATTTGATTCAGAGGCTGAAAAAGGACTGCTGATGCTGTTGGATTCTGACCTCCCTGCACTCAAAATAGATTGTTCAGAGCTACAGAAACTCAAATGGCGCGCTCTCAATTGTGTTGGAAATTAGACATCCAGGGCTTTCCCGCAATATATAATAGTTCATACTTTGCCTGAGTTTAGATGACGCAAACTGGTGTTCAACGCCAGCCTTCTGCCCTATTCTGGCGTTAAACGCCAGAAACAAGTTGCAAGCTAGAGTCAAACGCTAGGAACAAGTTACAAACAGGCGTTTAACTCCAGAGAAGGCCTCTACACGTGAAAGCTTCAATGCTCAGCCCAAGTACACACAAAGTGGGTCCGGAAGTGGATTTCTGCATCATTTACTTATTTCTGTAACCCTAGTAACTAGTTTAGTATAAATAGAACTTTTTACTATTGTACTCACATCTTTGGATGTTCAGTCCTTAGACCGACATCTTGGTTATTCTGGTTCCCCCTCTGGGGCCGAAGCCAATGAACACCATTATCACTTATGTATTTTCAATGGTGGAGTTTCTACACACCATAGATTAAGGTGTGGAGCTCTGCTGTTCCTCGAGTATTAATGCAAAGTACTATTGTTCTTCTATTCAATTCATGCTTATTCTTATTCTAAGATATTCATTCGCACACAAGAACATGATGAATGTGTTGATTATGTGACACTCATCACCATTCTTACTTATGAACGCGTGACCACTTTCGTTCTACATGAAAACAAGCTTGAATGTATATCTCTTGGGTTTCCAATCAACGATTCACATCGACTCCCCTCTGACAATAGGGCATCTAAATCTAAGATTAAAATCTTTGTGGTATAGGCTAGAATCCATTGGCAGCATTTTTGAGATCCGAAAAGTCTAAACCTTGTCTGTGGTATTCCGAGTAGGATATAGGATGGGATGATTGTGACGAGTTTCAAAATCGCGACTGTAGGGCGTGGTGATAGACGCAAAAGGATAGTAAATCCTATTCCTACACGATCGAGAACCAACAACTGATTAGCCATACGAAATCTGTGCATGGTATTTTTCATCCGAGACGAGCAATCTGACAGTTGATTAGTGATAAACCACTATTTTATGGTTTATATTGTGTTTAATTGCGTGGTTTTATCATGATCCTTACCCACTTATTCATTAATTTAGCATGCATTTATATTTCCTTCCTGAAATTATTACATGGTTGAAAACTGCTTCCTAGAGACTTTTTAATTATGCATTTTAGTTCTCCTTTATCCCATTCGATGCCGTAATCTATGTGTTAAGTGTTTCAGGCTTTATAGGGCATGGATGAGTTGGAGAGTAGAAAGGAAGCTAGCAAAAAAATGGAAGGAACACAAGAAATTGAGGAGACAACCAATGAGAAGTGACGCGGCCGCATGGCTCACGCGTTCGCGCGAAAGAGGAGAAGACGCAGTGACGCGGTCGCATGGCTCACGCGACCGCGCAGAATGGAAAAGCACAAGTGACGCGGAGGCGTGGACGACGCGAACGCATGGCAAGAAAAAACGCGAATGACGCGTCCACATGGATGACGCAATCGCGTGACGTGCGCGATCTGCATAATCTGCAGAATTCGCTGGGGGCAATTCCGGGCCTTATTTTGACCCAGTTTTCGGCCCAGAACAGCAGACTAGAGCCATAGAACATGCAAAAACAAGGGACAACAATTCATTCTACACAGTTTTTAGTTTTAGATCTAGTTTTTACTCCTCCTCTAGGTTTTTCTCTCTACATTCATAGTTTTTAGGATTTTATTTTTCTATCACTTTTTGCATTGGGATACTGAGAAGAGTTATTACCTCATCAAGACTTCGTCATTCTAGTTCGTTTTCTTTACTTGGCTTTACTCTTCCATGTCCTTTGATTTGTTAATTTTACCATTGGAATATTTTTAGGATTATTTAATACAAGGATTACTTTCATTTTTAATTGATTAATTTGGTTTTTATTTACAATGTCTTTCTTTAATTCCTTTTCACATGTTATGAATTTTACATTCTCAATCAGCGAGTAGTTCCCTAACTTGATGGGGAGTTGATTGAAAGGAACCCTTGAGTTGGAAGGCTTAAAAGAAAGATTGTAATTGGGTTTAGTGTTGGATTGCTCTCTAGTCACTAACACCAATCCCTTTTAATTAAGTGGGTTGCAACTTGTGAACGGACACAGCATTCCAACTTGTTTGACTTTCCCTTACCTAGTAAGAGATAACTAAACAGGATAACCTTTAATTATCAATTAATCTAGAGAGTTCCCCAACATTAATGGGGCTTCCAACTAATCAACTCCCAGTCAAGGCTTTTATTTACATTATTCAAATTCTCCAATTTAATTCCCTGTTTACTCAACTCAAACCTTTTTGAAAACATCTGATTAATAAAATAGCACACTTTTCTGCAACTCGTTGGGAGACGACCTGGGATTCATACTCCCAGTATTTTAAATTTAAATTTCTGTGACACCTTTCTAAATTGATAAGTGGATTTTTGGTGAGTTAAGAACTATACTTGCAACGTATATATTTTAATAATTTTTAATTCACCAATTTCTGCCGCATCAATTTTTGGCGCCGTTGCCGGGGAGTTGCAATAGATTGCTAAAGTTATTAATTAGAATTTATTTATTTGCATTTTATTTTACTTTTGTCACTATGAACTGTACGTTTCTTTCGTTAAATGACGCGTTCACTTCCTGATCCAAGCTTGCCAGCATTTGACCCTGAGATTGAAAGAACTCTTTCACATATAAGGCAAGCTCGGCGTAGGCGACTCCTCTTTGAGGACGAACCTGGACCGTCATCTAAGGAAGAAACAAGCCCCCTCTCTACTAATCCAGTTCATTTACGTGCGGGTGACATGGCAGCGCCCAGAAGAGTCACTATCCAGGAGGAAGGAGCCCCTGATTTTACGCTCCAACCATTCCAGGTGCACCGCCCATCAGTAGCTGTAGATTTTGAAATAAAGTCTTCACTACTCAACTTGATGCCCACATTTCATGGCTTACCTGCTCAAGAGCCTATCAAGCATCTTAGGGATTTCCAGACCGCTTGTTCTACTGTTAAGCGTGATGGCACTGATGAAATCTCTATTCTATTGAAAGCCTTCCCGTTTTCTCTGGAGAGAAAGGCAAGAGAGTGGTACTACACTCAACGCAGAGCAATTGTTTTCAACTGGGATGCACTTAGGAGAGAATTTATGGATAAATTCTTTCCAACTGAAGTTGCCGATAAACTGAGGAAGGACATGTCTATGATCGTTCAAGATGAATCTGAGACCCTCTATGAATACTTGGAATGCTTCAATACTCTTCGAGATGCATGTCCCCATCATATGATTGACAAGATAGTTTTGCTTGGCTACTTTACACAGGGTTTGTAATCTCAAGATAGGACCACACCGGAAGGTGCTTGCAATGGTTCTATGAAAAAGTACAAGACTACGGACGAAGCATGGCAATTGATCAGAGACTTAGTGATGCGTGAAAACTTGTCTCTTAACAAATTTCCCTTCGGCAAGTATACCGAATTGTCGTCAAGTAAAACTCACAATAGAGTGAGGTCGAATCCCACAGGGATTGATTGGTCAAACAACTTTAGTTAGAAGAATATGCGAGTTGAGCTAAACAGAATTGAGATTGAGATGTAGAAATTTAAATAACTAGAAAGTAAATAACAGAAATTAAATGGCCGAAAGTAAATAGAATGGGTAAGATCAGAAATGGGGAGATCATTGGGTTTAGGAGATGTTGCATTCTCCAGATCAAGTTCATTCTCATCTCTTCCTCAATCAATGCATTCATTAATCTCCTTGGCAATCTTAAGTGATTGGATTGCAATTCCTTGGCAATCCAGTCTCTCTAAGCTTGAACAATTGCCTAATTCCTTGATTTAATTGGTCATGGGAAGAGATGAAGTTTGTTCACTGATTATACCACATGTATTTCCAAATCAAAGTGTTGGGAGGATTAAATGTCACAATATCCATCCAAACCCCAATTTGGTCCAACATGAGAAAGCAATTCTAGCATGATCTCCTCATCCCTTTTCCAAGGTTCAAAGAAGATCCAATTATGGAGATTTCTTTTCCAAGACAACTAACCAATTGAACTAAGATCGAAAGCTTTCTAGTAAGATCAAGAGAAAAGAAAGAAGAAGAAGAATGAAAACTATAATTGATCCATCAAATTACAACAGAGCTCCCTAACCCAATGAAAGGGGTTTAGTTGTTCATAGCTCTAGGAATGGAAAATGGCAGAAAAGAAGAATCCATGCTAGAAGTACAAAAAAGTAAATATGCAGAGAGTAGATCCCAAAAGTGCTAATCCCTCTCTAGTTTAAAACTACTCCTATATATACTACTCCTCATGATCTTCTAGTGAGTTCTTCAAGTCTTGGATGTGGGCTCTGGACCTTGAGTTGAAGCAATTCTTCTCTTTAGTGGGCCCAGCTTGCAGAGAAATATGAATTAGGCTTGGGCATTTAGTGAGATTAACATTGAGTATCATTTTGGGTGCGAGAAAGTTAGTGGCATTCACTTTTTCCACTAACGTTCCACCCTTATATACCGACGTTAATCTCAACGTTAGAAATCTTAACGTGACTTCTAACGTTTCCTACTCAATCCTTGGCCAACGTTAATGGGACTCACTTTTTCCATTAACGTTGGCTTGTGCCCCTTTTCACAAGCATTAATGGGAATCACTTTTTCCATTAACGTTGCTTGCCTCCTTGCCCCTACGTTAGATCTCACGTTAGCTTGGCTAACGTAGCTCTTAACGTGGGTATCTATCACCTTCGAGAGTGTTAGTGACATTCACCTTTGTCACTAACGCTCAAATTGCCTTAAGTCCCTACGTTAGAACCCACGTTAACTAAGTTAATGTGGCTCTTAACGTAGTAATGAAGCCATCTCCCAACGTTAGTGACAAAAGTGAGTGTCACTAACGTTGGTTCTTTGAACCCAACTCCACGTTAACTTTCACGTTAACAATCTTAACGTGAGAGTTAACGTAGGCAATGCTAATGATCCAACGTTAGTGACAAAAGTGAGTGTCACTAACGTTGGCATTGTTGATCCTCTTCCACATTAGAGTTCACGTTAACTAAGTTAATGTGACTCTTAACGTGGGGCATTGCCTAGTTTCCAAACGTTAGTGGTGTTCACTTTTACCATTAACGTTGAGGAGAAACGTTATTGGAGTTCATATTTCTCGTTAACGTGGAGTCTTCTTTTTCTTCTATGTTAAGTACCACGTTAACTTAGTTAGCGTGGCTCTTAACGTAAGCTATGAATGACTTCGCAGGCGTTATTGGTGATCGCTTTTCTCATTAACGTTGCAAGCTCTTTGCTATCCCACGTTAGTAGTCACATTAACTAAGTTAACGTGAATGCTAACATGGTTCTTCCATGCTTCATTTGTCCTGAAATCAAGCAATTAAAATGCATCAAAGCTCTAGCCAAAGTCATGAGATTATGCATCATCAAGTTATCATGCAATTCTGGCAAAAATCTCATGAAATCATGCAAAATTCACAATAGTTGCTTAAATGAAGGTGTAAGTGTATTTTCACCCAAAACTTGCCTTATTCACCAGGAAAATGCATGAAACTACCCTAAAACAGTAAAGAAAAGGTCAGTGAAACTTGCCTAGATGCCCTGACATCACATAGCTGACTCTACTATGAATCATAGGCAGAGACAAAGTCGGTCAAAAGTTGTTGTGAAGGTATCCACTAGTAAGGAGAATGCTGCTATAGCTCAGAGCTTATGTGAAATGACTAACTTGCTGAAGTAGATGAAACTGAATCAACAACAACCTCAGCAAGTTCAGCCTTCTCCACCACAGCACAGCCAGCAGTTAGTTCCACAAAGAGTGTGTGGAATTTGTGCAGATTACAGTCACTATACTGATGAGTGTCCACAGCTCCAACCAGAAGACAACACTGTAGCAGCCACTCATAACTTTCATGACTGCACCAATCAAGGGTACAATCAAGGTGGCAACTATAACCAAGGATGGCAGGATAACTCTAACCAAGGTTGGAGAGACAATTCTAACCAGGGTTGGAGGGACCATTATAACAGAGGAGGCAGAGATAACAATGGAAATCAGAGGTGGAATAACAGTAACAACTTCAGGCAGCAAAATCAGAAACAGGCCTACAAAGCACCACATCTCAAACAGCCTCAAAGTTCTCAGCAAACCTCTCAGATCACCTATCCCTTGTCATCCCCTAATGATGAATTACTACAAGCCATTGATCGGAGACAACAGGCTATGGAAAATAACTTTAATGCAACTTTGAATGGATTGAATTCTACTTTGCAAGCCCTTATCTCACAGATTGGATCAATGAACAACTCCAACAACCAGTCCTCAAGCTCTGGTGGACTCCCCTCTCAACCATTACCCAACCCAAAGGGTGGTATTAATGCCATCACCCTAAGGTCCGGAACCACATTGCAAGAGAGGAATCAGGAGGAGCCAAGCCCACCAAAACACGCTTCAGCTGAAGAGGTAGTATAAATAGAAGAAGTTGAAGAGGAAGAGGACATACAGGACATAGCCGAAGAAGAATGTGTGGTAGAAATCTAATCCATTTTAGAAAATACCACTCCCATTCCATTTCCACAACTTGCAAGGAAGCCCAGGAAGCAGTTGGAACCTAATCCCAAAATGGTAGAAATCTTCAAAAAGGTTGAGGTAATTGTTCCCCTTTTTGATGTTATTCAACAGGTACCTAAATATGCAAAGTTTCTAAAAGATTTATGTATACATAAAGACAAAATTAATGAATTAGAAAGTATCCTTTTAGGTAGTTCCATATCTGCTTTAATGGGAGGATTACCTAAAAAGTGTAGTGACCCAGGTCCCTGTATAGTTAGTTGTACTATTGGTGGTATAGTAATTTATGATTGCATGTGTGATTTGGGAGCATGTGTTAGTATATTGCCTTTATCTGTATATGATGTTTTAAGGCTCCCTCCCTTAAAAAGGTCGGCAGCTCATTTTGTGTTGGCAGATAAAAGCATTATTACAGTAGCTGGAGTTGCTGAAGATGTTTTGGTGAACATTAAAGGGCTCACTTTCCCAACTTATTTCTATATCTTGGAGATGCCCAATAATGACTCAGATAAGCCATCATCAATCCTACTTGGCAGACCATTCCTGAAGACATCAAAATTCAAATTAGATGCTTTTTTAGGAACATATTCTTTTGAAATAGATGGTTGAATGGTAATCTTCAATTTGAATGAAGTCACAAACAACCCTCCAGAAGATCATTCTATCTTCCAGTGTGATATTATAGATGAAACTATAGCTGAAATTCACTAGGAAGATAAAATGGAAGTAGCATTCCTGGTTCATGGAGTTTCATGCATAGCAACTTAGGTTCTTTCCTTTTAGGTTTCAATCCTTTATCAAATCCCTAATCACTCTCTTGATTGCATCCCTTGAGGCTTCTTTCTTATTGATCCTTCTCCCCTTTTTTTTCAAAGTTTATTTTTCTTTTTGCTAAGTGCTTTGTAAGAGGGAGACTCTTTATGATAAGCTTTCAGCCAACACTCCCAAACCAGTTGGTTTTAGGGTGCTAGGTGTTAAGACACCCCTAAAGACTTACTCCCTCAAGTCTCTTTCCCTCATATATACACACCACAGGCATATGGTTTGTTATTCTTCTTTCTTGAGACCTTGGTGTCCAACACCTCTTTGGGTTACTAAGTGCTCTGTAACAAGGGTTACCCTTGATAGTGGACTTTCAGCTGATAATCCCGGATTAGTTAATCCAAGTTACCAAGTGATAAGGCACCCCTAAGAGCTTATCCATCCAAGTATATCCCTTGCACATGAACACCACAGACACATGCCTCAATCTTAAAACCCTTGGTGCCTAGCATTATTTCTTATTGTGTTTCTTCCTTTTTCACTTTTATTGCTTTTTTTTCTTTTCTTACTGGGATCTTATTGTTTAGCTAGCCTCAAAGAATGTGTCTCAAATATAGGACTTAGGATGGATAGTTGCTTTCTTTCCTTTCTTGGTGAACCAACTTAGCTTACTAATCATCCTACCACAAACATTCAGAATGCAAGTAGGCAAGATGACAGTGAGCATTCAAGACATTATAAGGGCAAGAAGAGTAGCTGAAATTATAGATGAAACTGTAGCTGAAATTCACTAGGAAGAGTTGGAAGAACGGTACACAAAACAAGGTCCAAGTGTGGGGACTCTCTTAACTGACAATAAGGGCACTTCGGCATTTTCACAAGCTCCAGACAATCCAAAGCCTGCCCATGACCAGAAGATAGAGTTGAAACATCTCCCTCTGGTGGACGAAATTGTGGTTTGTACTCTTTGTACTTGTATGAAATTTAATTCGAGATAATAGATCTTTACTATGTGTGGTCACAACTCCGTTCAACTAACCAGCGAGTGTACTGGGTCGTCCAAGTAATAAGCCTTACGTGAGTAAGGGTCGATCCCACAGAGATTGTTGGTATGAAGCAAGCTATGGTCATCTTGTAAATCTCAGTCAGGAAGATTTAAATAAATTATGGAATTTGGAAAATCAAATAATAGTAAATAAACATAAAATAAGGATAAATTTACTCATGTATTTCCATGATGGGAATTTCAGATAGGTGTATGGAGATGCTGTGCTCCTCCTGAATCTCTGCTTTCCTACTGCTTCATCCAATCCTTCTTACTCCTTTCCATGGCAAGCTGTATGTAGGGCATCACCGTTGTCAATGGCTACATCCCATCCTCTCAGTGAAAAAGGTCCAGATGCTCTGTCACAGCACGGCTAATCATCTGTCGGTTCTCAATCAGGTTGGAATAGAATCCCTTGATTCTTTTGTGTTTGTCACTAACGCCCAGCCTTCAGGAGTTTGAAGCTCGTCACAGTCATTCAATCCCAGAATCCTACTCGGAATACCATAGACAAGGTTTAGACTTTCCGGATTCCCATGAATGCTGCCATCAATCTAGCTTATACCACGAAGATTCTGTTTAAGGAATCTAAGAGATACGCGCTCGGCCTAAGGTAGAACGGAAGTGGTTGTCAATCACACGCGTTCATAGGTGAGAATGATGATGAGTGTCACGGAACGGAAGTGCAATGAATATCTTAGAATAGGAATAATTCGAATTGGATAGAAAATAATAGTAATTGCATTGAAACTTGAGATACAGCAGAGCTCCAAACCCTTAATCTATGGTGTGTAGAAACTCCACCGTTGAAAATACATAAGTGAAAGGTTCAGGCATGGCCGAATGGCCAGCCCCCCCCCCCCCCCCCCCCCAAAAGGTGATCAATAGTCTCTTCAGATGAAGAATAAAATAAAACTGAGACCAAAGATGTCTAATACAATAGTAAATTATCCTATTTATACTAGACTGGCTACTAGGGTTTACATGAGTAAGTAATTAATGCATAAATCCACTTCCGAAGGCCCACTTGGTGTGTGTTTGGGCTGAGCTTGATCTATCCACGAGCTGAGGCTTCTTTTGGAGTTGAACGCCAAGTTGTAACGTGTTTTGGGCGTTCAACTCCGGGTCGTGACGTGTTTCTGGCGTTTTACTCCAGACAGCAACATGGAACTGGCGTTGAGCGCCAGTTTACGTCATCAATTCCCGAATAAAGTATGGACTATTATATGTTGCTGGAAAGCTCTGAATGTCTACTTTCCAACGCCGTTAAGAGCGCGTCATTTCAAGTTCTGTAGCTCCAGAAAATCAATTTTGAGTGCAGGGAGGTCAGATTCCAACAGCATCAGCAGTCCTTTGTCAGCCTCCTATCAGAGTTTTGCTCAAGTCCCTCAATTTCAGCCAAAAATTACCTGAAATCACAAAAAAACACACAAGCTCATAGTAAAGTCCAGAAATATGAATTTAACATAAAAACTAATGAAAACATCCCTAAAAGTAGCTTGAACTTACTAAAAACTACCTAAAAACAACGTCAAAAAGCGTATAAATTATCCGCTCATCACAACACCAAACTTAAATTGTTGGTTGTCCCCAAGCAACTGAAAATCAAATAGGATAAAAAGAAGAGAATGCACTATAAATTCCAAAATATCAATGAATATTAATTCTAATTAGATGAGCGGGACTTGTAGCTTTTTGCTTCTGAACAGTTTTGGCATCTCACTTTTTCCTTTTAAGTTCAGAATGATTGGCTTCTCTAGGAACTTAGAATTTCGGATGGTGTTATTGATTCTCCTAGTTAAGTATGTTCATTCTTGAACACAGCTACTTATGAGTCTTGGCCGTGGCCCTAAGCACTTTGTTTTCCAGTATTACCACCGGATACATAAATGCCACAGACACATGACTGGGTGAATGATGAGCGGATAATTTATACGCTTTTTGGCATTGTTTTTAGGTAGTTTTTAGTAAGTTCAAGCTACTTTTAGGGATGTTTTCATTAGTTTTTATGTTAAATTCACATTTTTGGACTTTACTATGAGTTTGTGTGTTTTTCTGTGATTTCAGGTAAATTCTCGCTGAAATTGAGGGACTTGAGCAAAACTCTGAAAAAGGCTGACAAAAGGACTGCTGACGCTGTTGGAATCTGACCTCCCTGCACTCGAAATGGATTTTCTGGAGCTACAGAACTCCAAATGGCGCGCTCTCAACGGCGTTGGAAATTCGACATCCAGAGCTTTCCAGAAATATATAATAGTCTATACTTTATTCGGAAATTGACGACGTAACTTGGCGTTGAACGCCAAGGACATGCTGCTGTCTGGAGTTAAACGCCTGAAACACGTCATGATCCGGAGTTGAACGCCCAAAACACATTATAACTTGGAGTTCAACTCCAATAAACGCCTCAGCTCGTGGATAGATCAAGCTCAGCCCAAACATACACCAAGTGGGCCCCGGAAGTGGATTTATGCATCAATTACTTACTCATGTAAACCCTAGTAGGTAGTTTATTATAAATAGGACTTTTTACTAGTGTATTAGCCATCTCTAGACGCCTAGTCCTTAGACCATGGGGGCTGGCCATTCGGCCATGCCTGAACCTTTCACTTATGTATTTTCAACGGTGGAGTTTCTACACACCATAGATTTAGGGTGTGGGGCTCTGCTGTACCTCAAGTTTCAATACAATTACTATTACTTTCTATTCAATTCTCTTTTATTCTTATTCCAAGATATACGTTGCCCAACACTTTGATGAATGTGATGATCCGTGACACTCATCATCATTCTCACCTATGAACGTGCGTGACTGATAACCACTTCCGTTCTACTCTAGGCTGGGCGCATATCTCTTAGATTCCCCAACAGAATCTTTGTGGTATAAGCTAGATAGATGGCGGCATTCATGGGGATCCGGAAAGTCTAACCTTGTCTGTGGTATTCCGAGTAGGATCCTGGGAATCCGAAAAGTCTCACCTTGTCTGTGGTATTCCGAGTAGGATTCCGGTATGGAATGACTGTGACGAGCTTCAAACTCCTGAAGGCTGGGCGTGATGACAAACGCAAAAGAATCAATGGATTCTACTCCAACCTGATTGAGAACCGACAGATGATTAGCCGTGCTGTGACAGAGCATTTGGACCATTTTCACTGAGAGGATGGGATGTAGCTATCAACAAGGGTGATGCCTCCAGACGATTAGCCGTGCAGTGACAGCGCATAGGACCATTTTCCCGAGAGGATTAAAAGTAGCCATTAATGGTGGTGATGCCCTACATACAGCTTGCCATGGAAAGGAGTAGGAAGGATTGGATGAATGTAATAAAAAAGTATAGATTCGAGAGGAGCATAGCATCTCCATACGCCTATCTGAAATTCCCACTATTGATTTACATAAGTATTTCTATCTTATTTTATTTTCTTTTTATTATTAATTTTCGAAACCCATAAACATTTAATCTGCCTAACTGAGATTTACAAGGTGACCATAGCTTGCTTCATACCAACAATCTCTGTAGGATCGACCCTTACTCACGTAAGGTATTACTTGGATGACCCAGTACACTTGCTGGTTAAGTTGAACGGAGTTGTGAGCTTCTCTAACAGTGCCTGGAACTTTTGTATCACAATTTTTGTCCACCAAGTTTTTGGCGCCGTTGCCGGGGATTGTTCGAGTATGGACAACTGACGGTTCATCTTGTTGCTCAGATTAGGTAATTTTCTTTTCAAAAGCTTTTTCAAAATTTTTCTTTTCTTTTTCGTTTTTGCAAACTTTATTTTCAAAAAAAATTAATAAAAATACAAAAAAAATAAAATCATAAAAATAAAAAATATTTGGTGTTTCTTGTTTGAGTCTTGAGTCAATTTTTAAGTTTGGTGTCAATTGCATGCTTTAAAAAAATTTCTTGCATTTTTCGAAAATTCCATGCATTCATGGTGTTCTTCATGATCTTCAAGTTATTCTTGGTAAGTCTTCTTGTTTGATCTTGATGATTTCTTGTTTTGTATCTTTTGTTGTTTTTCATGTGCATTCTTGCATTCAAATTTTTCAAGCATTAAAAATTTCTAAGTTTTGTGTCTTGCATGTTTTCTTTGCATTAAAAATTTTTCAAAAATATGTTCTTGATGTTCATCATGATCTTCAAAGTGTTCTTGGTGTTCATCTTGACATTCATAGTGTTCTTGCATGCATTATGTGTTTGATCCAAAATTTTCATATTTTGGGTCATTTTTATGTTTTTCTCTCTCATAATTAAAATATTCAAAAATCAAAAAAATATCTTTTCCTTATTTTTCTCCAAATTTTCGAAAATTTGAGTTGACTTAGTCAAAAATTTTCAAAATTAGTTGTTTCTTACAAGTCAAGTCAAATTTTCAATTTTAAAAATCTTATCTTTTCAAAATCTTTTTCAAAAATCATATCTTTTTCATTTTTTTCTATTTTTTGAAAATTCTAAAAATCTTTTCTAAAATTATTTTTCAAAATCTTTTTCCTATCTTTATATCATATTTTCAAAATTACACTAACAATTAATGTGATTGATTCAAAAATTTGAAGTTTGTTACTTTCTTGTTAAGAAAGGTTCAATCTTTAAGTTCTAGAATCTTATCTTGAAGTTTCTTGTTAGTGAAGTAAGTAATTTTAAATTTAAAAATTAAATCTTTTTATCTTTTATCTTATCTTTTTCAAAATTTGATTTCAAAATATCTTATCTAACCTCTTATCTTCTTATCTTTTCAAATTTGATTTTAATATCTTTTTCAACTAACTCTTTGACTTTTTGTTTGTTTTTTATCTTTTTCAAAACTACCTAACTACTTTTTCCTCTCTAATTTTCGAAAATATCTCATCTCTTTTTCAAAAATTCTTTTTGTTTTAAATTTTAATTTTAATCTTATCTTATCTCTAATTTTCGAAAATTACTAACCCTTTTTTTTTAAATTAATTTTGAATTCTCTATCTCTTCTCTCTTATTCTATTTAATTATTTATTTACTAACACTTCTCTTCACCTCTTTTCATCTAAAAATCCGAACAGAATCTATCCCTTGTGTTTGGATTCTTCACTCTTTCTTCTTCTACTAACATAAAGGAATCTCTATACTATGACATAGAGGATTCCTCCTTCTTTTCTTGTTTTCTTCTCTTTCATATGAGCAGGAACAAGGATAAAGGCACTCTTGTTGAAATTGATCCAGAACCTGAAAGGACTCTGAAGAGAAAATTAAGAGAAGCTAAGTTACAACAATCTAAAGGTAACCTTTCAGAAATATTAGAACAAGAGAAGGAGATGGCAGCTGAAAATAATAATAATGCAAGGAGAATGCTTGGTGACTTCACAAAGCCAACATCCAAATTTGATGAAAGAAGCATCTCCATTCCTGCCATTGGAGCCAATAATTTTGAGCTGAAACCTCAGCTAGTTGCCTTAATGCAACAAAACTGCAAGTTTTATGGACTTCCATCTGAAGATCCTTACCAGTTTTTGACTGAGTTCTTGCAGATTTGTGAGACTGTAAAGACGAATGGAGTTGATCCTAAAGTCTACAGACTCATGCTTTTCCCTTTTGCTGTAAGAGACAGAGCTAGAATATGGTTGGATTCACAACCCAAGGATAGCCTGGACTCCTGGGATAAGCTGGTCACTACCTTCTTGGATAAATTCTTTCCTCCTCAAAAGCTGAGCAAGCTGAGAGTGGATGTTCATACCTTCAAGCAAAAAAATGGTGAATCCCTCTATGAAGCTTGGGAAAGAAACAAGCAGCTGACCAAAAGGTGTCCATCTGACATGTTTTCAGAATGGACCATATTAGATATATTCTATTATGGTCTATCTGAATTTTTGAAAATGTCATTGGACCATTCTGAAGGTGGATCTATTCACCTAAAGAAAACGCCTGAAGAGGCTCAAGAACTCATTGACATGGTTGCGAATAACCAATTCATGTACACTTCTGAGAGGAATTTCGTGAATAATGGGACGCCTCAGAGGAAGGGAGTTCTTGAAATTAATGCTCTGAATGCCATATTGGCTCAGAACAAAGTGTTGACTCAGCAAGTCAACATGATCTCTCAAAGTCTGAATGGATGGCAAAATGCATCCAACAGTACTAAAGAGGCAGCTTCTGAAGAAGCTTATGATCCTGAGAACCCTGCCATGGCAGAGGTTAATTACATGGGTGAACCTTATGGAAATACCTATAACTCATCATGGAGAAATCATCCCAATTTCTCATGGAAGGATCAACAAAAGCCTCAACAAGGCTTTAACAATGGTGGACGTAATAGGCTGAGCAATAGCAAGCCTTTTCTATCATCTTCTCAGCAACAGACAGAGAATTCTGAACAAAACACTTCTAATTTAGCCAATCTAGTCTCTGATCTGTCAAAGGCCACTTTCAGTTTCATGAGTGAAACAAGGTCCTCCATTAGAAATCTGGAGGCACAAGTGGGCCAACTGAGTAAGAAAGTCATTGAAACTCCTCCCAGTATTCTCCCAAGTAATATAGAAGAGAATCCAAAAGGAGAGTGCAAGGCCATTGATATAATCAATATGGCCGAATGCACAAGGGAGGAGGAGGACGAGAATCCTAGTGAGGAAGACCTCCTAGGACGTCCTTCAAGCAAGAAGGAGTTTCCTATTAAGGTTCCAAAGGAATCTGATGATCATATAGAGACCATAGAGATTCCATTAAATCTCCTTCTGCCATTCATGAGCTCTGAAGACTATTCTTCCTCTGAAGAGGATGAAGATGTGACTGGAGAGCAAGTTGCTCAATAATTAGGAGCTATCATGAAGCTGAATGCCAAGTTGTTTGGTAATGAGACGTGGGAAAGTGAACCTCCCTTGCTCATTAGTGAACTAGATACTTGGATTCAGAAAATTTTACCTCAAAAGAGACAAGATCCTGGCAAGTTCTTAATACGTTGTACCATAGGCACCATGACCTTTGAAAAAGCTCTATGTGATCTAGGGTCAGGGATAAATTTTATGCCACTCTCTGTAATGGAGAAGCTGGGGATCATTGAGGTACAACCTGCCTTGTTCTCATTACAATTGGCAGACAAGTCATTGAGACAAGCTTATGGAATAGTGGAGGACGTGTTAGTAAAGGTTGAAGGCCTTTACATCCCTGCTGATTTCATAATCTTAGACACTAGGAAGGAAGAGGATGAATGCATTATCCTTGGAAGACCTTTCCTAGCCATAGCAGGAGCTGTGATAGATGTCAACAGAGGTGAATTAGTCCTTCAATTGAATGGGGACTACCTTGTGTTTAAGGCACATGGCCATCCCTCTGTGACAAAAGAGAGTAAGCATGAAGAGCTTCTCTCAGTTCAGAGTCAAGAAGAGCCCCCACAGTCAAACTCTAAGTTTGGTGTTGGGAGGCCACAACCAAACTCTAAGTTTGGTGTTAAGACCCCATATCCAAACTCTAAGTTTGGTGTTGGGACTATACAACATTGACCTAATCACCTTCGTGGCTCCATGAGAGCCACTGTCAAGCTATTGACATTAAAGAAGCGCTTGTTGGGAGGCAACCCAATTTTATTTATCTAATTTTTATTTTATTGTTATTTTATGTTTTATTAGGTACATGATCATGAGGAGTCACGAAAAAAAAATATAAAAATTAAAAACAGGATAAAAAATAGTAGAAAAAAATCACACCCTAGAGGAAGCACAGATTGGCGTTTAACGCCGGTGAGGAGCATCTGGCTGGCGTTCAACGCCAGAACAGAGCATGAAACTGGCGCTGAACGCCAGGAATGTGCCTAGAGGAAAAGCTGGTGCTGAACGCCAGTAACAAGCATGAAACTGGCGTTCAACGCCAGAAACATGTTACATGTGGGCGTTGAATGCCCAGAATGTGCATCACTCGGTGTTTAAACGCCAGAATGGTGTGCAATGGCATTTTACATGCCTATTTGGTGTAGGGATGGAATTTCTTGACACCTCAGGATCTGTGGACCCCACAGAATCACCTCAGGATCTGTGGACCCCACAGGATCCCCACCTAACATATTCCCACCTTACCTCCTAATCCTATTTTACTCTTCCCCATGTCACACTTCCCAAAACCCTTCACCAATCACCTCAATCCCTCTTCCCAATCACCCCCTTCACCACTCACATCCATCCACTCTTCCCCATAAACCCCACCTACCTTCAAAAATTCAAAAACATTTTCCCACCCTAAATGGCTGAACCTACCCTCTCCCCTTTCCCTATATATACCCTTCCTTTCTCCTTCATTTTTATAACCAAATCTTCTCCCCCTTGGCCGAATACACATTCCCCATTCTCCTCCATATTTTCTTCTTCTTCTCTTCTTTCTTCTCTTGCTCGAGGACGAGCAATATTTTAAGTTTGGTGTGGTCAAAGCACAATCTTTTTTGTTTTCCACTACCATCAATGGCACCTAAGGCCGGAGAATCCTCTAGAAAAGGAAAAGGAAAGACAAAAGCTTCCACCTCTGAGTCATGGGAGATGGAAAGATTTATCTCCAAGAGCCATCAAGACCACTTCTATGATGTTGTGGCAAAGAAGAAGGTGATCCCTGAGGTCCCTTTCAAGCTCAAGAAAAATGAGTGCCCGGAGATCCGACATGAAATCCGAAGAAGAGGCTGGGAAGTCCTAACCAACCCCATGCAATAAGTCAGAATCTTAATGGTTCAAGAGTTCTATGCCAATGCATGGATCACTAGAAACCATGATCAAAGTATGAACCCGAGTCCGAAGAATTATCTCACAATGGTTCGGGGGAAATACTTAGATTTTAGTCCGGAAAATGTGAGGTTGGCGTTTCACTTGCCCATAATGCAAGGAGATGCACGCCCCTACACTAGAAGGGTCAACTTTAATCAAATGTTGGACCAAGTCCTTAAGGACATATGTGTGGAAGGAGCTCAATGGAAGAGAGACTCCAAAGGCAAGCCAGTTCAACTAAGAAGACTGGACCTCAAGCCTGTGGCTAGAGGATGGTTGGAGTTCATTCAACGCTCTATCATTCCCACTAGCAACTGATCTGAAGTTACTGTGGATCGGGCCATCATGATTCATAGCATCATGATTGGAGAGGAAGTAGAAGTTCATGAGGTCATCTCCAATGAAATCTACAAAATAGCCGACAAGCCCTCCACCATGGCAAGGCTAGCTTTTCCTCACCTTATTTGCCATCTATGTTACTCAGCTGGAGTTATCATAGAAGGAGACATCTCCATTGAAGAGGATAAGCCCATTACCAAGAAGAGGATGGAGCAAGCAAGAGAGACCCTTCACGGTTCTCAAGAGATGCATGAGGAAGCTCATCATCAAGAAATCCCTGAGATGCCTCAAGGGATGCACTTTCCTCCCAACAACTATTGGGAACAACTAAGTGTGGAACATCATGAGCACTCCGTCATTCTCCATGAAATAAGAGACGATCAAAGAGCAATGAGGGAGGAGCAACAATGGCAAGGAAAGGACATAGAAGAGCTTAAGGACATTGTTGGTCCTTCAAGAAGAAGACGCCACTAAAGGTGGATTCATTCCTTGTTCTTAGTTCTTTCTGCTTTTCGGTTTTTTATGTTGTGTTTATCTATATTTTGTGTCTCTACTTCATGATCATTAGTATGTAGTAACCATGTCTTAAAGATATGAATAAAATCCATTAATCCTTCACCTCTCTTAAATGAAATATGCTTTAATTCAAAAGAACAAGAAGTACATAAATTTCGAAAATTGTCCTTGAATTTAATTTAATTATACTGATGTGGTGACAATACTTTTTGTTTTCTGAATGAATGCTTAAACAGTGCATATTTTTGATCTTGTTGTTTATGAATGTTAAAATTGTTGGCTCTTGAAAGAATGATGAACAAGGAAAAATGTTATTGATGATCTGAAAAATCATGAAATTGATTCTTGAAGCAAGAAAAAGCAGTGAAAAGTAAAAAGCTTGCGAAAAAATAAGAAAAAAATGGCAAAAAATAATATAGAAAGAAAAAGAAAAAGCAAGCAGAAAAAGCCAATAGCCCTTAAAACCAAAAGGCAAGGGTAAAAAGGATCCAAGGCTTTGAGCATCAATGGATAGGAGGGCCCAAGGAAATAAAATCCAGGCCTAAGCGGCTGAATCAAGCTGTCCCTAACCATGTGCTTGTGTCATGAAGGTCCAAGTGAAAAGCTTGAGACTGAGTGGTTAAAGTCGTGATCCAAAGAAAAAAGAGTGTGCTTAAGAGCTCTGGACACCTCTAACTGGGGACTCTAGCAAAGCTGAGTTACAATCTAAAAAGGTTCACCCAGTCATGTGTCTGTGGCATTTATGTATCCGGTGGTAATACTGGAAAACAAAATGCTTAGGGCCACGGCCAAGACTCATAAGTAGCTGTGTTCAAGAATCAACATACTTAACTAGGAGAATCAATAACACTATCTGAAACTCTAAGTTCCTAGAGAAGCCAATCATTCTAAACTTCAAAGGAAAAAGTGAGATGCCAAAACTGTTCAGAAGCAAAAAGCTACAAGTCCCGCTCATCTAATTAAAATTAATATTCATTGATATTTTGGAATTTATAGTATATTATCTTCTTTTTATCGTATTTGACTTTCAGTTGCTTGGGGACAAGCAACAATTTAAGTTTGGTGTTGTGATGAGCGGATAATTTATACGCTTTTTGGCATTGTTTTTAGGTAGTTTTTAGCAAGTTCAAACTACTTTTAGGGATGTTTTCATTAGTTTTTATGTTAAATTCACATTTCTGGACTTTACTATGAGTTTTTGTGTTTTTCTGTGATTTTAGGTAAATTCTGGCTGAAATTGAGGGACTTGAGCAAAACTCTGAAAAAGGCTGACAAAAGGACTACTGATGCTGTTGGAATCTGACCTCCCTGCACTTGAAATGGATTTTCTAGAGCTAAAGAACTCCAAATGGCGCGCTCTTAATGGCGTTGGAAACTAGACATCCAGAGCTTTTCAGCAATATATAATAGTTCATAGTTTATTCGGAAATTGACGACGTAACTTGGCGTTGAACGCCAAGTACATGCTGCTGTCTGGAGTTAAACGCCAGAAACACGTCATGATCCGGAGTTGAACGCCCAAAACACGTTATAACTTGGAGTTCAACTCCAATAAATGCCTCAGCTCGTGGATAGATCAAGCTCAGCCCAAACATACACCAAGTGGGCCCCGGAAGTGGATTTATGCATCAATTGCTTACTCATGTAAACCCTAGTAGCTAGTTTATTATAAATAGGACTTTTTACTAGTGTATTAGACATCTCTGGACGCCTAGTCCTTAGACCATGGGGGCTGGCCATTCGGCCATGCCTGAACCTTTCACTTATGTATTTTCAACGGTGGAGTTTCTACACACCATAGATTAAGGGTGTGGAGCTCTGCTGTACCTCAAGTTTCAATACAATTAATATTACTTTCTATTCAATTCTCTTTTATTCTTATTCCAAGATATACGTTGCACAACACTTTGATGAATGTGATGATCCGTGACACTCATCATCATTCTCACCTATGAACGTGCGTGACTGACAACCACTTCCATTCTACTCTAGGCCGGGCGCATATCTCTTAGATTCCCCAACAGAATCTTCGTGGTATAAGCTAGATAGATGACGGCATTCATGGGTATCCAGAAAGTCTAACATTGTCTGTGGTATTCCGAGTAGGATCCTGGGAATCCGGAAAGTCTCACCTTGTCTGTGGTATTCCGAGTAGGATTCCGGTATTGAATGACTGTGACGAGCTTCAAACTCCTGAAGGCTGGGCGTGATGACAAATGCAAATGAATCAATGGATTCTACTCCAACCTGATTGAGAACCGACAGATGATTAGCCGTGCTGTGACAGAGCATTTGGACCATTTTCACTGAGAGGATGGGATGTAGCTATCAACAAGGGTGATGCCTCCAGACGATTAGCCGTGCAGTGACAGCGCATCGGACCTTTTTCCCGAGAGGATTAAAAGTAGCCACTGATGGTGGTGATGCCCTACATACAGCTTGCCATGGAAAGGAGTAGGAAGGATTGGATGAATGTAATAAAAAAGTATAGATTCGAGAGGAGCACAACATCTCCATACGCCTATCTGAAATTCCCACTATTGATTTACATAAGTATTTCTATCTTATTTTATTTTCTTTTTATTATTAATTTTCGAAACCCATAAACATTTAATCTGCCTAACTGAGATTTACAAGGTGACCATAGCTTGCTTCATACCAACAATCTCTGTGTGATCGACCCTTACTCACGTAAGGTATTACTTGGATGACCCAGTACACTTGCTGGTTAAGTTGAACGGAGTTGTGAACTTCTCTAACAGTGCCTGGAACTCTTGTATCACAATTTCGTCCACCAGTGAACCTTTTCAGATTGTGACTCAGCTTTGCTAGAGTCCCCAATTAGAGGTGTCCAGGGCTCTTAAGCACACTCTTTTGCTTTGGATCACGACTTTAACCACTCGGTCTCAAGCTTTTAACTTGGGCCTTCATGACACAAGCACATGGTTAGGGACAGCTTGGTTTAGCCGCTTAGGCCTGGATTTTATTTCCTTGGGCCCTCCTATCCATTGATGCTCAAAGTCTTGGATCCTTTTTACCCTTGCCTTTTTGGTTTTAAGGGCTATTGGCTTTTTCTGCTTGCGTTTTCTTTTTCTTTCTATTTTTTTTCGCAAGCTTTTGTTTTTCACTGCTTTTTCTTGCTTTAAGAATTGATTTCATGATTTTTCAGATTATCAATAACATTTCTCTTTGTTCATCATTCTTTCAAGATCCAACAGTTTTAACATTCATAAATGATGTGTGGAAAACGATCCAACACAAAACTCACCGGCAAGTGTACCGGGTCGCATCAAGTAATAATAACTCACATGAGTGAGGTCGATCCCACAGGGATTGAAGGATTGAGCAATTTTAGTTTAGTGGTTGATTTAGTCAAGCGAATCAAGTTTTGGTTGAGTGGGTTGTATTTAACAGAAGATAAATTGCTTGAAATGTAAAGGGAGAGGGGGAATTTGCAGTAAATTAAAGAACAGGAAAGTAAAATAGACTGAATCTTAAAGAACAAGAAATTAGATAACTGAAACTTAAAGTGCAAGAAATGTAAATTGCAGTAACTTAAATGGCAAGGAATGTAAATTGCTTGAATGTAAAAGGGATTTGAGGACTGGGATTGCAGAATCTAAACGTAGAGAAAGTAAATTGCAACAATTAATAAAGCAGAAATTGAATTGGAAGCAATGAAGACTCAAACAGAAATTGAAATTAAAGTGCAGCAAGGTTCACAGAAGAACCAAAGGTAAATTGGGATCTCAGGGTTCAAGAGACTAGGTAGCAGAGGCTAGATCTCAATTACCTTCCTAGATCCAAAGTCTCAAAGCAATTGACAAGAAATTGAAGAAGAAACAGTAAAGAGAATGTAAATGGATTCAATTATGCAGAAAAGAGATTAAAGAGTTCTTGAGTGGAGATTGAGACAGAATTTCCTCAATTCTTAACACCCAAGAATCAAAACAAGAAAATTAAAAAGAACTAAGCAAGAATGAGGAAGAAGAGAGATCAATTCTCCTCCCCAATTCTCTGAAATCTCGGTGAAGACACCAAGAGAAGTTCCCAAATGCAAAAGTAAAATTCAAAGCTCAAAAGAAAGTGAAAAATTCAAAAGCTAAGCCAAAGGTTCAGAAAAAAGGTCAAAAAAGGGTCCTAATTACATCAAACTAGCTCCTATTTATACACTTTCTATTCTTGGATTTTGGGATTTGGATGGGCTTTTGATTTTTTGAAGAAATGAATTAAATTGGCATTTTAATTGAATTTTTTGGCCCAAAATAATAGCTTCCAGGAGGCTGCCCTGCCCTTGTGGAGGGCAGGGCAGGATTTGGTGCGTGTTGGTGCTTACTTGGTGCGTGCTGGTGCGGTCTTGGTGCACAGAACGCTGCCCTGCCCTCGCGGAGGGCAGGGCAGGAAAAATTGGTGCGCCAGATGGGTGCTTGGTGCGCTGCTTGGTGCTGCCAGATTCAAGCTGTGGTGCGCGCTGGTGCTGCCAGGAACGTGCCTTGGTGCGCAGAACGCTGCCCTGCCCTCGCGGAGGGCAGGGCAGAAAAAATTGGTGCTGCCAGGATCGTGATGGTGCGCGCTGGTGCTGCCAGAATCATGCCGTGGTGCGCCAGAATTGAACCTTGGTGCGCCAGATTCATGCACCAACAAAATGCTGCCCTGCCCTCGCGGAGGGCAGGGCAGTGTTTTCACTTTGATGTCCCAGGTTCGAATCATGGCCGAAGCACACGCTCAATCATTTTCCTTGGTTTCTTGGCACGGTAATGGACCTTAGTTCTTTGCTTCCTCATGGTTCCGTGTTCAACTCTTGTGGCAAGCATTTGGAGACATTTTCCTTTGATTTTTTCCTTTTGTGAGCCCGATACTGCCCTTGTGGAGGGCAGGGCAACATTTTATTCCTCTTGATTCCAAGGCACAAATTTGTGCTCTGCCCTTGTAGTGGGCAGGGCAGAGTTGCCTTCTTTGCTTAGTTCCCTTATGTTGCCCTCCTAGATGGCAGTGTGCCCTTGTGGAGGGCAATGCTTGCCTTCCCCATTGTATGTGGCACACTTTTCCTTCCTTTGACCACGCTTCCTTCTCCTTGGGTCACGCTTTCTTTAGGCCACGCTTTTCTCTTTTATTCTTTTCTTCACCTAAAATAAACCAAAACAACCACTCCAAGTATCACTAAATTCATAAGGCTTATAAATCAATTAAAATTCAATTAAAATTAGCTTAAACCTCATAGATTAACATTAATTTCATGGTAGTTGCTTGATTTAAAGAAGTTGTGCATTTTCACTCCAAATCACTTACTTAAGAAGCAAGAAAGTGCATAAAGACTAACAAAACAAATGAAATTAGCTTGAAAAATGGGTATATGATGACTTGTCATCACAACACCAAACTTAAATCTTGCTTGTCCCCAAGCAAGCATCAAAACTAAGAGTAAATGACATGAATAAGAAAAGAACACATATCCTTATTAGGCATATAGCAGAACTTGATTTATGGAGTCTTTATGCAGACAATGATAACTCAATTATTGTTGCTGTTACATAATATACATCTTTCCTCAAAGGCTTGCTAAACTTGCTGTTGGAAGACTCACTTTTTAATTACTCCCTTGCTAACTTTTCTTGGCTTATAATGCTTAACAAGCTTATTATTCTTTTAGAGGCTTGGTGTCAAATGTTGCAGTATTAGCCTTTGGCTTTATTTTCTTTTTCTTTTACTCAACATCTTTCCACCACAGACACATGGCTCACTAATTCTTCCTAGGATCATTGATGCCCAGCATCTCTTTGGATTACTAAATGTTCTGTATCTAAGTTGCTCTTTATTGTGGATTTTCAATTGGCCATCCCAAATCAGTTGATCTAAGTGACCGGGTTTTAAAATACCCCTTAGAATTTACTCATCCAAGCATATCTTAGTACAAGAACACCACAGGCATATGTCCTAGGGTCCAAGCTATTGGTGTCCAACCTTTATTCTTTGTTTTTCTTGCCATTTTGGCTTTTTCTTTCCCCTTTTCTTTCTGTTTTCGTTACCAAGGGCTTTTTTCATTATTGATAATAGTCTTTGTAACAGCAAGCTAACTTACACTTGAATGAGAATGATATTATGCAACAATTATTTCATGAGTTATGCATTTAATCAAACACATATACCACCACTAACTTCCATTCTTACTTATGCAACATTGGATATTTCACTTTTCAATTCAAACAAGTCTCTTTTATTTAAGCATATGGGAAACAAAACAAATTTAAAGCTAAGTGATGGATAACAAGCATTATGCAGATTTAGCATTTTTAACAAACAATTTCACTTGCAACTAGATAAACACTTTAGCAAGACATACAATGGTTTCCAGATTCAAAACATCTCACATCAGCAAGGATTAAGTTTAGATACAACCTTTGAAGTTGCAGCCCTTTGATTCTTCCTTCTGTTGTGTTCTCTTTGAGTTAAGATGCATAATGTCTTCAATTGTTGCCTCATGTCCTGCATAATTCTCAAAGTTGCTTGCTTCTCAAGCCCTTAATTATATGGTTAGTATGCACAAACTGAGTGTGGTTCCTAGATTGATTTTGGTGTGGGAACACCAAACTTAATTGTTTGCCACTGCCTCTTATGCAACCATTTTAACCATATGTGAAACCTTGTGTCCTTGCTAAAGGTTACTAAAATTAAAACTAGAAAGCAATTAAACAGTCGAATAATGTGTTTGGTTGCTTGGAGCTAGCATCATGCAAGAGGTGAGAATGTGTTTTTAAATGATATTTTTGGTGGAACACCAAACTTAGAATCTTTCATTCTCCCTTAAATTGTTTTGGTGTGCAACACCAAACTTAGCTCCTTGCAATCCATACCAATTATTCAACATTTTTATTGAAAAAAAAAACTATGAAAGAAAACTACCTCAGGTTGGGTTGCCTCCCAACAAGCGCTCTTTTATTGTCACTAGCTTGACATCTTCTATTTTTGCTTCAAGGGGGATTTAGGTTCTGGACCTCCTTTTCTTTATTCCATTGCCCCCCTAGGTACAGTTTTGCTCTATGACCATTTGCTGTAAACTGACTCTTTGTTGCTTCATCTAGCAATTCAATACTCCCATAAGGGAAAACCTTAGTCACCAAGTATGGACCAGTCCACTTAGACTTAAGCTTGCCAGGGAATATCTTGAGCCGTGAGTTGTACAAGAGTACTTGTTGTCCAGGTTTGAATTCTTTCTTCAGAATCTTCCTATCATGCCATCTCTTAGCTTTTTCCTTGTATATCTTGGTATTTTCATAGGCTTCTAGCCTAAACTCATCTAGCTCATTCAGCTGCAACAACCTTTTCTCTCCTGCTGCTTCAGAATCCAAATTTAGAAGTTTAATGGCCCAAAAGGCTTTGTGCTCAAGCTCTACAGGGAGATGACAAGATTTGCCATATAACAGCTGAAATGGGGACTTCCCAATAGGAGTTTTGAAAGCTGTTCTGTATGCCCAAAGTGCATCTTCCAACTTCCTAGCCCAATCCTTTCTTGTGCTACCGACTGTTTTTTCTAGGATCTTCTTCAGTTCCCTGTTTGCTAATTCTGCCTGCCCATTAGTTTGAGGGTGATATGGTGTGGCTACCTTATGGATAACTCCATATTTGTGGAGAAGTTTCTCCATTTGTTTGTTACAAAAATGACCACCACCATCACTGATGAGACCCTTGGGTACTCCATATCTAGTAAAGATGTGCTTCTTTAGGAATTGAAGGACAATTTGTGCATCACAGGTAGTTGTGGCTATGGCTTCCACCCATTTTGAAACATACTCCACTGCTACCAAGATATATCTAAACGAATAAGAAGGGGGAAAGGGTCCCATGAAATCAATGCCCCATAGATCAAACAATTCTACTTCCAAAATGAAGTTCTGTGGCATCTCGTTCCTTCTTGTTAGTCCTCCTGCTCTTTGGCATTCATTTCATTGGTGGACAAACTCCCTGGAATCTTTGAAGATGGTTGGCCAATAGAAACCACTTTGTAATATCTTTGCTGCTGTTCTTTCTGGACCAAAGTGTCCACCATAAGCTGAGCCATGGCAATGCCATAATATATCTCTTATTTCACTTTCAGGAATACATCTCCTGATTATTCCATCAGAGCATCTTCTGAAAAGATAGGGTTCATCCCACAAGAACTTCCTTGCTTCATTGATTAGTTTCTTCACTTGTTGCTTAGTGAATTCTTGAGGTATCTTTCTCCCTACTTTGTAGTTTGCTATATCAGCGAACCATGGTGTTTGTTGGATCAGCATAAGATGTTCATCTGGGAAGCTTTCATTCACAGGTAATGAGGCCTTTTGAATTGTTTCTGGTGGCAGCCTTGACAAATGATCAGCAACTAGATTTTCAGTGCCTTTCCTGTCCTTCACCTCAATGTCAAATTCTTGTAGGAGTAGAATCCACCTGATGAGTCTTGGTTTAGCATCCTGCTTTGACATCAAATACTTGAGAGCAGCATGATCAGTATAAACCACAATTTTAGATCCTATCAAGTACGATCTAAACTTATCAAATGCATAGACTACAGCTAACAATTCCTTCTCTGTTGTAGTGTAATTTTTTGAGCTTCATTCAATACTTTACTTGCATAATATATGACATGATGCAAATTTCCCTTTTTCTGTCCAAGTACAGCACCAATTGCAATATCACTTGCATCACACATGAGTTCAAACGGTAAGTTCTAATCCGGGGGTGTGATAATTGGTGCTGTTGTGAGTTTATGTTTTAAAGTTTCAAAAGCATGCTGGCAATTTTCATCAAAAACAAAAGGTTTATCAATCATTAAAAGGTTACTCAAAGGTTTGGCTATTTTAGAAAAATCTTTGATAAACCTTCTATAAAATCCTGCATGCCCCAAGAAACTTCTAACAGATTTCACATTAGTTGGTGGAGGGAGTTTTTCTATTATTTCCACTTTTGCTTTGTCAACCTCTATCCCTTTTCTTGAAACTTTATGACCAAGAACAATCCCCTCAGGCACCATGAAATGGCACTTCTCCCAGTTCAAAACCAAATTAGTTTCTTGGCACCGTTTCAAGACAAGAGTTAGATGGTTTAGGCAAGTATTGAAATTATCACCAAAAATAGAGAAGTCATCCATGAAAACCTCTAAAAATTTTTCAACCATATCTGAGAAAATGGAGAGCATACACCTTTGAAAAGTGGCTGGGGCATTGCATAATCCGAATGGCATTCTTCTATAGGCAAAAACTCCAACTGGGCATGTGAACGAAGTCTTTTCTTGGTCCTTTGGATCTACCACTATCTGATTATACCCAGAGTAGCCATCCAAGAAGCAATAATAAGCATGACCAGCCAACCTTTCGAGCATTTGATCAATGAAAGGAAGTGGGAAGTGGTCTTTGCGTGTGGCATCATTCAACCTTCTATAATCGATACACATCCTCCACCCTGTCACAGTTCTAGTGGGAATGAGTTCACTCCTCTCATTAATAATGACTGTCATTCCCCCTTTCTTTGGTACCACTTGGACTGGGCTTATCCATGAGCTATCGGAAATAGGGTATATGATTCCTGCATTCCATAATTTCATTACTTCCTTTTGGACGACTTCCTTCATTGCAGGGTTTAGTCTTCTTTGAGGTTGAATTACTGCTTTGGAATTGTCCTCCAAAAGAATCTTATGCATGCATACTGTAGGGCTGATGCCTTTCAGGTCATCAATGGTCCATCCTAAGGCATCTTTGTGAGCTCTGAGAACATCAAGAAGCTCTCCTTCTTCTTTCTTTGTCAAGGACGAATTGATAATCACTGGGAAGCTCTCTGAAGTCCCAAGAAATGCATATTTGAGATGAGAAGGTAATGGCTTCAGTTCTTGCTTTGGGACCTCCTCTTTCTTGCTTGGTTTCACCTCTTTGTCTATGGAAGCCTCAGCTACATGTTCCTCTATTGTTTCTTGATTGTCTCTTTCTTGCTCATGCTGATCAATGTCTAATATTTCTTCCACCAGGCCCTCTATCATATCTACCCTCAAATGATCTTCCTGCTCAGGAGGGTGTTGCATTGTCTTAAAGACATTTATGATCATTTGCTCATTGTGTACTCTGAAAATCTTTTCTCCTTTTTCCACATCTATAATGGCTCTTGCGGTTGCTAGAAATGGTCTGCCCAAGATGATTGAATTGTTGCCTTCCTCATCAGTATCTAGGATTACAAAATCTGCAGGGAAGATAAACTCTCCAACCTTTACTAGCAAATTTTCCACAATTCCATTTGGTGTCTTGATTGATCTGTCGGCCATGACTAGTGACATCCTGGTGGGTTTGAGCTCTTCTATGGCAAGCTTCTTCATCATGGACAAGGGCATTAAGTTGATACTAGCTCCAAGATCACAGAGAGCTTTGTCCAAGAATAGTTTGCCTATAGTGCATGACACTACAAAACTCCCTGGGTCCTTAAGCTTTGGTGGGATTCCCTTTTGGAGCACGGCGCTACATTCCTCACTAAGCATCACCGTTTCCTTCTCATTCCAATCTCTTTTCTTGTTGATGAGCTCTTTCAAGAACTTGGCATACAGAGGCATTTGCTCCAAAGCCTCAGCTAAAGGTATGTTAATTTCCAGCTTCTTGAAAGTCTCAAGAAATTTGTGGAAATGCTGATCCTTTGTCTCTTTGTGAAATCTTTGTGGATATGGTAGTGGTGGTGTTGAGCTCTTCTCCACTTGATGTTGTCTTGGAATTGGTTCTTCCATGATTTGCTTTCCTTTCTTCAAATTCTGTGGTTTGTTGTCTTCCTCTGTGAGTTTTTCTGGGACATTCTTGTTTAACATGTCCTTGTTGATGGCTTCATCATTCTTTGTTGGCTCATTGTCATTGTTCTTGGTTGCTCCTTGGTTACCATCCAATAACACTTTTCCACTTCTTAGTTGCACGACCTTGTATTCTTCCTTTGGGTTGGGAATGGTGTCACTAGGCAGTGAGCTTGATGGTTTTTCAACAGAAATTTGTTTTGAGATTTGCCCAATTTGCCTTTCTAAGTTCTTCATGGAAGCTTCTTGGTTCTTTGTTGTCAATTCTTGGTTCTTCATCATCTTTTCCATGAGCAGCTCTAGATTAGTGATCCTCTGGGATTCTTGTGAGATTGGTTGGTTTTGGGGTGTTGATGGATGATGATAGGTGTTTTGATTTGTTGGGTGGTTATTAGGTGGATAATGGTTAGAATTGGGGAAATTATTTTGTGGTTTTCTGTATGTATTTTGGTTAGTGTTTGGCTGGGGGTTATGGTTTGTGCTTTTCCAATTATTTTGACTTGTGTTTCTTTGCCATGGTTGTTGGTTTTGATTATGGTTGTCTCCCCATCTGAGGTTGGGATGGTTCTTCCAAGATGGATTATAAGTATCACCATAGACTTCATTAGTTCCAGGATTTTGGTTGTTCATGTATTGGACTTGCTCCTGCTGTTGCTCCTCTTGAGTTTCTTCACTTTGCACCCAAGTAGTTGGTGGCTGGCTGGTGGCACTCACTGATGCAACTTGCAAGCCATCAATTCTTTTGGCCATTTGTTCAAACTGTTGTTGAATCTGCTGCTGCATTATCTTGTTTTGAGCTAGAATTGAGTCGACTCCTTCCAACTCCATTACTCCTCTTCTTTGTGATGGTTGGCGTTGTCTTTGATGAGCAAAGAAATATTGGTTATTGGCCACCATGTCAATGAGGTTTTGAGCTTCCTCTGTAGTTTTCATGAGTTGCAAAGAGCATCCAGCTGAATGATCAAGTGCTTCTTGAGCTTTAAGAGTGAGTCCCTCATAGAAGTTCTGTAACTTGTCCCACTCAGTGGACATCTCTGGTGGATATTTCCTCAATAGTGCCTTATATCTTTCCCATGCTTCATATAAGTTTTCAGCCTCCATTTGAGTGAATGTCTGCACCTCAGTCTTCAATCTTAGGATTCTTTGAGGGGGATAAAATTTGGCAAGGAACTTGCTCACCAAGTCATCCCAAGTGTTGATGCTTTCTTTTGGAAAGGTCTCTAGCCATTGGGTGGCTTTATCTCTGAGAGAAAATGGAAAGAGCAACAACTTGTAGCTATCAGGAGGTACACCATTGGTTTTCACCGTGTCACAGATTCTCAAGAAGGTAGACAAATGTTGATTTGGATCCTCCAAAGGCCCTCCTCCAAAAGAACAGTTGTTTTGAACCAAAGTGATGAGTTGTGGCTTTAGTTCAAAATTGTTTGCATTGACATTGGGAGGAAGAATGCTACTTCCACAGTGTCTAGCATTTGCAAATGTGTATGAAGCTAAGACCCTTCGTTGTTGTTGGTTATTGTTGGCTCCTTCTCCTGGTTGATTGAGATCTCCTTCCATCTCTTGGAATTCCTCCTCAGATTCTTCCTCTCCAATAACGTTCTTTCCTCTTTCAGCTCTTCTTATTCTTCGAAGAGTTCTTTGGTCAATTTCAGAGAGGACAGGGGAAGATCTTCCTGTACCTGACATACAAACACACAACAATAAACACACAGATCCAGAAAACCAATGAAACTTCAATCTATAGCTAGAATGAAGTTTTAGTTAGTTTAAGCAAAAATTCAAACAGTTAGTGTGTTAGTCAAAATTAAAAGAACAGAAAAGAAAAAGTTCTTAATCTAGACCTCCACTTCACTTAATCATTGTCAATCTATTTCAATCCCCGGCAACGGCGCCAAAAACTTGATGTGTGGAAAATGATCCAACACAAAACTCACCGGCAAGTGTACCGGGTCGCATCAAGTAATAATAACTCACATGAGTGAGGTCGATCCCACAGGGATTGAAGGATTGAGCAATTTTAGTTTAGTGGTTGATTTAGTCAAGCGAATCAAGTTTTGGTTGAGTGGATTGTATTTAACAGAAGATAAATTGCTTGAAATGTAAAGGGAGAGGGGGAATTTGCAGTAAATTAAAGAACAGGAAAGTAAAATAGACTCAATCTTAAAGAACAAGAAATTATATAACTGAAACTTAAAGTGCAAGAAATGTAAATTGCAGTAACTTAAATGGCAAGGAATGTAAATTGCTTGAATGTAAAAGGGATTTGAGGACTGGGATTGCAGAATCTAAACGTAGAGAAAGTAAATTGCAACAATTAATAAAGCAGAAATTGAATTGGAAGCAATGAAGACTCAAACAGAAATTGAAATTAAAGTGCAGCAAGGTTCACAGAAGAACCAAAGGTAAATTGGGATCTCAGGGTTCAAGAGACTAGGTAGCAGAGGCTAGATCTCAATTACCTTCCTAGATCCAAAGTCTCAAAGCAATTGACAAGAAATTGAAGAAGAAACAGTAAAGAGAATGTAAATGGATTCAATTATGCAGAAAAGAGATTAAAGAGTTCTTGAGTGGAGATTGAGACAGAATTTCCTCAATTCTTAACACCCAAGAATCAAAACAAGAAAATTAAAAAGAACTAAGCAAGAATGAGGAAGAAGAGAGATCAATTCTCCTCCCCAATTCTCTGAAATCTCGGTGAAGACACCAAGAGAAGTTCCCAAATGCAAAAGTAAAATTCAAAGCTCAAAAGAAAGTGAAAAATTCAAAAGCTAAGCCAAAGGTTCAGAAAAAAGGTCAAAAAGGGTCCTAATTACATCAAACTAGCTCCTATTTATACACTTTCTATTCTTGGATTTTGGGATTTGGATGGGCTTTTGATTTTTTGAAGAAATGAATTAAATTGGCATTTTAATTGAATTTTTCGGCCCAAAATAATAGCTTCCAGGAGGCTGCCTTGCCCTTGTGGAGGGCAGGGCAGGATTTGGTGCGTGTTGGTGCTTGCTTGGTGCGTGCTGGTGCGGTCTTGGTGCACAGAACACTGCCCTGCCCTCGTGGAAGGCAGGGCAGGAAAAATTGGTGCGCCAGAT
Organism: Arachis hypogaea; assembly: GCF_003086295.3. NCBI lineage: Eukaryota > Viridiplantae > Streptophyta > Magnoliopsida > Fabales > Fabaceae > Arachis > Arachis hypogaea. The sequence continues at coordinate 42,741,735 of NC_092041.1, read as the reverse complement.
GGGTGCTTGGTGCGCTGCTTGGTGCTGCCAGATTCAAGCTGTGGTGCGCGCTGGTGCTGCCAGGAACGTGCCTTGGTGCGCAGAACGCTGCCCTGCCCTCGCGGAGGGCAGGGCAGAAAAAATTGGTGCTGCCAGGATCGTGATGGTACGCGCTGGTGCTGCCAGAATCATGCCGTGGTGCGCCAGAATTGAACCTTGGTGCGCCAGATTCATGCACCAACAAAATGCTGCCCTGCCCTCGCGGAGGGCAGGGAAGTGTTTTCACTTTGATGTCCCAGGTTCGAATCATGGCCGAAGCAGACGCTCAATCATTTTCCTTGGTTTCTTGGCACGGTAATGGACCTTAGTTCTTTGCTTCCTCATGGTTCCGTGTTCAACTCTTGTGGCAAGCATTTGGAGACATTTTCCTTTGATTTTTTCCTTTTGTGAGCCCGATACTGCCCTTGTGGAGGGCAGGGCAACATTTTATTCCTCTTGATTTCAAGGCACAAATTTGTGCTCTGCCCTTGTAGTGGGCAGGGCAGAGTTGCCTTCTTTGCTTAGTTCCCTTATGTTGCCCTCCTAGAGGGCAGTGTGCCCTTGTGGAGGGCAATGCTTGCCTTCCCCATTGTATGTGGCACACTTTTCCTTCCTTTGACCACGCTTCCTCCTCCTTGGGTCACGCTATCTTTAGGCCACGCTTTTCTCTTTATTCTTTTCTTCACCTAAAATAAACCAAAACAACCACTCCAAGTATCACTAAATTCATAAGGCTTATAAATCAATTAAAATTCAATTAAAATTAGCTTAAACCTCATAGATTAACATTAATTTCATGGTAGTTGCTTGATTTAAAGAAGTTGTGCATTTTCACTCCAAATCACTTACTTAAGAAGCAAGAAAGTGCATAAAGACTAACAAAACAAATGAAATTAGCTTGAAAAATGGGTATATGATGACTTGCCATCAATAAACATCAAGATAAAAAATATGCACTGTTTAAGCATTCATTCAGAAAACAAAAAGTATTGTCACCACATCAATATAATTAAACTAAATTCAAGGATAAATTTGGAATTCATGTACTTCTTTGTTCTTTTGAATTAAAAACATTTTTCATTTAAGAGAGGTGAAGGATTAATGGAATTATTCGTAACTTTGAGACAGAGTTACTAAACACTAATGATCATGAAGTTGAGACACAAAACATAGATAAACATATAATATAAAAACTGAACAGCAGAAAAGTAAGAACAAGGAATGAATCCACCTTAGCGGCGTCTTCTTCTTGAAGGACCAACAATGTCTTTAAGCTCTTCTATGTCCCTTCCTTGCCTTTGTAGCTCCTCCCTCATTGCTCTTTGATCTTCTCTTATTTCATGGAGAATGATGGAGTGCTCATGATGTTCCACCCTTAATTGTTCCACATTGTAGCTCAAATCTTCTAGGGAAGTGTTGAGTTGTTCCCAATAGTTGTTGGGAGGAAAGTGCATCCCTTGAGGCATCTCAGGGATTTCTTGATGATGAGCTTCCTCATGCATCTTAGTGCACGAAATTGTGATCATCAATGGTGCCATCAACATGGTACGCTCAATTGCAATCTCAACTATTTATCACAACTTCGCACAACTAACCAGCAAGTGCACTGGGTTGTCCAAGTAATAAACCTTACGCGAGTAAGGGTCGATCCCACGGAGATTGTTGGTATGAGGCAAGCTATGGTCACCTTGTAAATCTTAGTCAGACAGATTCAAATAGTTATGGATGATATACGAATAAGGCATAAAGATAGAGATAGAGATACTTATGTAATTCATTGGTGAGAACTTCAGATAAGCGTATGGAGATGCTTTGTCCCTTCTGTCTTTCTGCTTTCCTACTGTCTTCATCCAATCCTTCTTACTCCTTTCCATGGTAAGCTGTATGTTGGACATCACCATTGTCAGTGGCTACAATCCCGTCCTCTCAGTGAAAATGTTCAACACACCCTGTCACGGCACGGCTAATCATCTGTCGGTTCTCAATCAGGTTGGAATAGAATCCATTGATTCTTTTGCGTCTGTCACTAATGCCCAGCCTTCAGGAGTTTGAAGCTCGTCACAGTCATTCAATCATTGAATCCAACTCAGAATACCATAGACAAGGTTTAGACCTTCCAGATTCTCTTGAATGCCACCATCAATTCTAGCTTATACCACGAAGATTCCGATTAAGGGATCCAAGAGATAAACATTCAAGCCTTGTTTGCTTGTAGAACAGAAGTGGTTGTCAGGCACTCGTTCATAAGTGAGAATGATGATAAGTGTCACATAATCATCACATTCATCATGTTCTTGGGTGCAAATGAATATCTTAAAACAAGAATAAGCTGAATTGAATAGAAGAACAATAGTAATTGCATTAATACTCGAGGTACAGCAGAGCTCCACACCTTAATCTATGGTGTGTAGAAACTCCACCATTGAAAATACATAAGTGATAATAGTGATCATTGGCTTCGGCCCCAAAGAGGGAACCAGAAGAACCAAGATGAAAATACAATAGTAAAAGGTCCTATTTGTAGAGAACTAGTAGCCTAGGGTTTACAGAAATGAGTAAATTACATAAAAATCCACTCCCGGGCCCACTTGGTGTGTTCTTGGGCTGAGCATTGAAGCTTTCATGTGTAGAAACTTTTCTTGGAGCTAAACGCCAGCTTTTGTGCTTGTTTGGGCGTTTAACTCCCATTCTTGTGCCAGTTCCGGCGTTTAACACTGAGCAGTTTTAAGCTGATTTGGAGGGCCAATTTGGGCCATCAAATCTCGGGCAAAGTATGGACTATTATACATTGCTGGAAAGCCCAGGATGTCTACTTCCAACGCCGTTAAGAGTGCGCCAATTGGGCTTCTGTAGCTCGAGAAAATCTACTTCGAGTGCAGAGAGGTCAGAATCCAACAACATCTACAGTCCTTTTCAGCCTCTGAATTAGATTTTTGCTCAGGTCCCTCAATTTCAGCCAGAAAATACCTGAAATCACCCAAAAAAACACACAAACTCATAGTAAAGTCTAGAAAAGTGAATTTTAACTAAAAATTAATAAAAATATAATAAAAACTAACTAAAACATACTAAAAACATACTAAAAACAATGCCAAAAAGCGTATAAATTATTCGCTCATCAATAGCCATTGAGAGCGCTCCATTTAGGCTTCTATAGATCCATAAAAGCTCTTCCGAATTAAGGTAGGTCAGATCTGGATAGCATCTGTAGTGCTTTTCAGATTGTGACTCAGCTTTGCTAGAGTCCCCAATTAGAGGTGTCCTGGGTTCTTAAGCACACTCTTTTTGTCTTGGATCACAACTTTATTCTTTTTCTCTCTCTTTTTTTTTCGTTTTTCTCCCTTTTTTTTGTATTCACTGCTTTTTCTTACTTCAAAATTCATTTTTATGATTTTTCAGATCCTCAGTAACATGTCTTCTTTTTCATCATTCTTTCAAGAGCCAACATTCATGAACAACAAATTCAAAAGACATATGCACTGTTCAAGCAATATTTCAGAAAACAAAAGTATTGCCACCACATCAATATAATTAATCTGTTATAAAATTCAAAATTCATGCAATTCTTCTCTTTTACAATTAAGAACAATTTTTTTCATTTAAGAAAGGTGATGGATTCATAGGACATTCATAACTTTAAGGCATAGACACTAAGACACTAATGATCACAAGACACAAACATAGATAAATATAAGCATGAAAATTCGAAAAACAGGAAAATAAGGAACAAAGAGATTAAAGAACGGGTCCACCTTAGTGATGGCGGCTTGTTCTTCCTCTTGAAGATCTTATGGAGTGCTTAAGCTCCTCAATGTCTCTTCCTAGACTTTGTTGCTCCTCTCTCATGATTCTTTGATCTTCTCTAATTTCATGGAGGAGGATGGAATGTTCTTGGTGCTCCACCCTTAGTTGTCCCATGTTGGAACTCAATTCTCCTAGGGAGGTGTTGATTTGCTCCCAATAGTTTTGTGGAGGAAAGTGCATCCCTTGAGGCATCTCAGGGATTTCATGATGAGTGGGATCTCTTGTTTGCTCCATCCTTTTCTTAGTGATGGGCTTGTCCTCATCAATGAGGATGTCTCCCTCTATGTCAACTCCAACTGAATAACAGAGGTGACAAATGAGATGAGGAAAGGCTAACCTTGCCAAGGTAGAAGACTTGTCCGCCACCTTATAAAGTTCTCAGGCTATAACCTCATGAACTTCTACTTCTTCTTCAATCATGATGCTATGAATCATGATGGCCCGGTCTATAGTAACTTCAGACCGGTTGCTAGTGGGAATGATTGAGCGTTGGATAAACTCCAACCATCCCCTAGCCACGGGCTTGAGGTCATGCCTTCTTAGTTGAACCAGCTTCCCTTTTGAATCTCTCTTCCATTGAGCGCCGTCTTCACAAATGTCTATGAGGACTTGGTCCAACCTTTGATCAAAGTTGACCCTTCTAGTGTAGGGTGTTCATCTCCTTGCATCATGGGAAAGTTGAATGCCAACCTTACATTTTCTGGACTAAAATCTAAGCATTTCCCCCAAACCATTGTAAGCCAATTCTTTGGGTTCGGGTTCACACTTTGATCATGGCTCTTGGTGATCCATGCATTGGCATAGAACTCTTGAACCATTAAGATTCTGGCTTGTTGAATGGGGTTGGTAAGAACTTCCCAACCTCTTCTTCGAATCTCATGTCGGATCTCCGGATATTCACTCTTTTTGAGTTTAAAAGGGACCTCGGGGATCACCTTCTTCAAGGCCACAACTTCATAGAAGTGGTCTTGATGCACCCTTTAGATGAATCTCTCCATCTCCCATGACTCGGAGGTGGAAGCTTTTGCCTTCCCTTTCCTCTTTCTAGAGGTTTCTCCGGCCTTGGATGCCATAAATGGTTATGAAAAAATAAAAAGCAATGCTTTTACCACACTAAACTTAAAAGGTTTGCTCGTCCTCGAGCAAAAGAAGAAAGAAGAGAGTAGAAGAAGAAGAAATAGAGGAGATGGAGATGGCTTTGTGGTCTGGCCAAAGGGAAAGAAGTAGTGTTTCGGTTGTGTGAAAATAAAGGAGTGAAGATAGGTTTATATAGGCGTGGAGAGAATGGTATGGTTCGGTTATGTGAGGGAAAGTGGTTTGAATTTGAATGGTGAGGTAGGTGGGGTTTTATGATGGATGGATGTGAGTGGTGAAGAGAAAGATGGGATTTGATAGGTGAGGGGTTTTTGTGGAAGAGGTGTTGAGGTGATTGGTGAATGGGTAAAGAAGAGAGAGAGTGGTGGGGTAGGTGGGGATCCTGTGGGGTCTACAGATCTTGAGGTGTCAAGAAAAAGTCATCCCTGCACCAAGTGGCAAGCAAAATTGCTCTCTATGCCAATTCTGGCGTTAAACGCCGGGCTGGTGCCCATTTCTGGCATTTAACGCCAGCTTCTTGCCCTTTCCTGGCTTTTAATGCCAGTCTGGTGCCCCTTTCTGGCGTTAAACGCCCAGAATAGTGCCAGACTGGGCGTTAAACGCCCATTTGCTACCCTTACTGGCGTTTAAACGCCAGCAAAGTCTTCCTCCAGGGTGTGCTGTTTTTCTTTCTATTTTTCATTCTGTTTTTGCTTTTTCAATTGATTTTGTGACTTCCCATGATTATCAACCTACATAAAACATAAAATAACAAAGAAAAATAGATAAAAATAACATTGGGTTGCCTCCCAACAAGCGCTTCTTTAATGTCAGTAGCTTGATAGTGGGCTCTCATGGAGCCTAACAGATACTCAGAGAAATGTTGGAACCTCCCAACACCAAACTTAGAGTTTGAATGTGGGGGTTCAATACTAAACTTAGGATTTGGTTGTGGCCTCCCAACACCAAACTTAGAGTTTGACTGTGGGGGCTCTGTTTGACTCTGTTTTGAGAGAAGCTCTTGATGACTCCTCTCCATGGTGACAGAGGGATATCGTTGAGCCTTAAACACAAAGGATTCTTCATTCACTTGAATGATCAATTCTCCTCTGTCTACATCAATCGCAGCCTTTGCTGTGGCTAGGAAGGGTCTGCCAAGGATGATGAATTCATCCATGCACTTCCCAGTTTCTAGGACTATGAAATCAGCAGGGATGTAATGGTCTTCAATCTGTACCAGAACATCCTCTACAAGGCCATAAGCTTGTTTTCTTGAATTGTCTGCCATCTCTAGTGAGATTCTTGCAGCTTGTACCTCAAAGATCCCTAGTTTCTACATTACAGAGAGAGGCATGAGGTTTATGCTTGACCTTAGGTCACATAGAGCCTTCTTAAGGTCATGGTGCCTATGGTACAAGATATTGAGAACTTCCCAGGGTCCTGTCTCTTTTGAGGTAGTTTTTGCCTAGACAAGTCATCCAACTCTTTGGTGAGCAAAGGGGGTACATCCTCCCAAGTCTCATTACCAAATAACTTATCATTTAGCTTCATGATTGCTCCAAGGTATTTAGCAACTTGCTCTTCAGTGACATACTCATCCTCTTCAAAGGAAGAATACTCATCAGAGCTCATGAATGGCAGAAGTAAATCCAATGGAATCTCAATGGTCTCTGTGTGAGCCTCAGATTCCCATTGTTCCTTGATGACAAGTCATCATATACCCATTTTTCAAGCTAATTTCACTTGTTTTATTAGTCTTTATGCACTTTCTTGCATCCTAAGTAAGTGATTTGGAGTGAAAATGCATAACTTCTTTAAATCAAACAACCACCAGAAATTAATGTTAGCTCATGAGGTTTAAGCTAAATTTAATTGATTTTTATTGATTTATAAGCCTTGTGAATTTAGTGATACTTGGAGTGGTTGTTTTGGTTTATTGTAGGTGAAGAAAAGAAGAAAAGAGGAAAGCGTGGCTTAAGGAAGCGTTGGCCAAGGAGAAAAAGGCATGGCGCATAATGGAGGAAGCAAGCATTGCCCTCCACAAGGGCACACTGCCCTCTAGGAGGGCAACATAAGGGAACAAAGCTTGAAAGGCAACTCTGCCCTGCCCACGACAAGGGCAGAGCACAATCTATGCCTTGAAATCAAGAAGATCAAAACATTGCCCTGCCCTCCTCAAGGGCAGTATCGGGCTCACCAAGGGAAGAAATTCAAAGAAAAAGTTCACCTATGCTTACTACAAGTCTCGACACGGCACAATGAGGAAGCAAGGAACTAGGCTTCATTATGGTGCCAAGAAAGCCAAGGAAAATGGGTAGCGTGTGTATCATCCAAGTTTCGAACACGGGGCTTCAAGGTGGGAAACACTGCCCTGCCCTCCGCGAGGGCAGGGCAGCATTTTGTTGTGGCACGGCCAGCGCACCAATCTGGCGCACCAAAGCATCATTCGGCAGCACCAACAGTGCACCAAGGCACCAATCTGGTGCACCAAACTTTTCTGCCCTGCCCTCCCGCGAGGGCAGGGCAGCATCCTGTAGCGCACACCAACACACCACGCCCGCACCAAGGCCGCACGCATCAAATCCTGCCCTGCCCTCCACAAGGGCAGGGCAGCCTCCTGGAAGCAATCTTTCATGGGCCAAAAATTGAATTAAAAATCCAATTTAATTCATTTCTTCACCAAATCAAAAGCCCATCCAAATCCCAAGATCCAAGAATAGAAAGTGTATAAATAGGAGCTAGTTTGATGTAATTAGGACTTTTTACTTGACTTTTGAATTTTGCACTTTTTTGGAGCTTTGAATTTTGCAACTTTTCTTTGAGAGACTTGACCGAGATTTCAGAGAATTAGGGAGGGGAATTGATCTCTCTTCTTCTTCGTTCTTGCTTGAGCAACTCCACTTTTCTTGTTTGAGTCTTGGGTGTTAAGAATTGAGGAAATTCTGTCTCAATCTCCACTCAAGAGCTCTTTAATTTCTCTTCTGCATAATTGAATTCATTTACATTCCCTTTACTACTTCTTCTTCACTTGGATCTGGGAAGGCAATTGAGATCTAGGCTTTGCTACCTAGTCTCTGGAGTCTTGAGATCCCAATTTCCTTTTGGTTCTTCTGTGAACCTTTGCTGCACTTAATTTCTTTACTGTTTGAGTTCTAATTGCTCCTAATTCAATTTCTGCTCTGTTAATTGTGGCAATTCAATTCTCTTTGCTTAGATTCTGAAATCCCCAGTCCTCAAATCCCTTTTACATTCAAGCAATCTATATTACTTGCATTTTAAGTTACTGCAATTTACATTTCTTGCACTTTAAGTTTTAGTCATTTACTTTCTTGTTCTTTAAGATTCAGTCTATTTTACTTTCCTGTTCTTTAATTTACTTCAATTCTCCCCTCTCCCTTTACATTCCAAGCAATTTAGCTTCTGCTCAAGATAAACCACTCAACTAATATTTGATTCGCTTGACTAAATCAACCACTAAACTAAAATTGCTCAATCCTTCATCCTGTGGGATCGACCTCACTCTTGTGAGTTATTATTACTTGATGCGACCCGGTACACTTGCCGGTGAGTTTTGTGTCGGATCGTTTTCCGCACATCATTCCTCATTAGGGAACTCATTGGAGGCTAGTGGACGTCCATTGAGGTCGTCCTCAGTGGCGATCTCTGCCTCTTCCCTCCTCTCCAAGTTCGGCCATGTGGGTCATGTTAATGGCCTTGCATTCTCCTTTTGGATTCTCTTCTGTATTGCTTGGAAGAGTACTAGAAGGGAGTTCAGTAATTTTCTTGCTCAGCTGTCCACTTGTGCCTCCAAGTTTCTAATGGAGGACCTTGTTTCAGTCATGAAACTTTGAGTGGTTTTGATTAGATCAGAGACCATGGTGCTAAGTCGAATGGCTTTGTTAGAATTCTTGTCTGTTGCTGAAAGATGATGGAAAAGGCTTGCCATTGCTAAACCTGTTTCTTCCACCATTATTGTTGTTGAACCTTGTGAGGTCTCTATTGATCCTTCCTGAGAGATTTGGATATTTCCATGAAGGATTATGGTGTTCTAGGATTCTCCATGTAATTCACCTCTTCTATTGAAGGATTCTCAAGATCATAAGCTTCTTCTTCAGATGAAGTGTCCTTAGTACTGGCCTGGTGGCAGCTTGCATTCCCAGACAGACTTTGAGAAATCATATTGACTTGTTGGGTCAATATTTTGTTCTGAGCAATATGGCATTCAGAGTATCAATCTCAAGAACTCTTTTCTTCTGATTTGTCCATTGTCACATGATTCCTTTCAGAAGTGTCATAATTGGTTTTTGTAACCATTTTAATGAGTTCTTGAGCTTCTACAGGCGTCTTCATCAATGAAGAATCCTCCAGCAGAGCTGTCTAATGAATCTTGGACAGCTCAGACAGACCATCATAGAAGACCTATGATGCTCCATTCGAAGCATGTCAGAGGGACACTTCAGATCAATTGTTTGTTCTTCCCAGCTCATAGAGGGATTCACCTTCCTTCTGTCTGAAAGTTTGGACTTCCACTATAGCTCTCAATTTTAAGGTGGAAAGAACTTTTCCAAGAAGGCATTGACTAGCTTTTCCTAAGAGTTCAGGCTTTCTTTAGGTTGTGAGTCCAACCATATCCTAGCTTTGTCTCTTACAGCAAAAAGGAATAGCATAAGTCTGTAGACCTCAGGGTCAACCCCATTAGTCTTGACAGTGTCACAGATTTGCAAGAAACCAGCTAAAAACTGATGAGGATCTTCCAATGGAAAGTCCATGGAACTTGCATTCTATTGCATCAGAGAAACTAATTGAGGCTTAAGCTCAAAGTTGTTTGCTCCAATGGCAGGGATAGAGATGCTTCTCCCATAGAAGTCGGGAGTAGGTGCAGTAAAGTCACCCAGCACCTTCCTTGCATGTTTGGCATTGTTGTTGTTTTCGGCTGCATGTATTTTTCTTGTTTGAAGATTTCTGTTAGGTCCTCTACAGAGAGTTGTGCCTTAGCTTCTCTTTCGCTTCAAGGTCCTTTCAGGTTCAGGGTCAGCCTCAACAAGAATGCTTTTGTCTTGCTCTGCTCAATGAAAGAGAAGAAAACAAGAAAATATGGAATCCTCTATGTCACAGTATAGAGATTCCTTGAGGTGTCAGAGGAAAAGAAAAATGGAAGGAAGAGGTAGAAAATTCGAACTTATCAAGGAAAGATGGAGTTTGAATTGTGCATTTGAGGAGTAGTGTTAGTCCATAAATAGAAGGATGTGAGAAGAGGGGAAGAAATAAAAATAAAAGATTTTAAAAACATTTTTGAAAAATACTAATTGATTTTCAAAAACTTAAGAGTGGAAAAGAAATCAAGTGATTTTTGAAAAAAATTTGAAATTAGAAAGTAAAAAAGATATGATTGAAAACTATTTTGAAAAAGATGTGATTAAAGAAGATATGATTTAAAAGTTATGGTTTTTTAAAAAATATGTGACTGGGAAGATATGATTTGAAAAACAATTAAAAAGATTTGATTTTGAAAATTAATGACTTGGCTAACAAGAAAGATATGATTCAAACATTAAACCTTTCTCAACAGAAAAGGCAACATACTTGAATTGTTGAATCAAATCATTAATTGTTAGCAAGTATTTTTGAAAATGGAAAGAAATTGATTTTGAAAACATATGATTGAAAAGATATGATTTGAAAAGATTTGATTTTGAAAAATTTGAAAACCTAAAAAAATTTGAATTAAAATAGAATCTTCCCTCTTGTCCATCCTGGCGTTAAACGCCCAGATGGTATCCATTCTGGCGTTTAACGCCCAAAACACTACCCTTTGGGCGTTAAACGCCCAGCCAGGGTGCCCTGGCTGGCGTTTAAACGCCAGTTTTCCTTCTTCACTGGGCGTTTTGAACGCCTAGTCTTTTTCTGTGTAATTCCTCTGCTGTATGTTCTGAATCTTCAATTCTCTGCATTATTGACTTGAAAAGACAACAAATTAAAAATTTTTTTGGATTTTAATAATCAAAATGTAACTAAAATCAAATAACAATGCATGCAAGACACCAAACTTAGCAGTTTGTATACCATTGACACTAACAAAATGAGAATGCATAGAAAAACCAACAAAACACTCAAGACAAGAGAATTAAAGATCAGAACAAGGAAATCATCAAGAACAACTTGAAGATTAATGAAGACACATGCATGAATTCGAAAAATGCAGAAGAACAGAAACATGCAATTGACACCAAACTTAAAATGAGACACTAGACTCAACAAGAAACATGAAAATATTTTTGGTTTTTTTTTATTTTGTAAATTTTTTTTGGATTTTTTTCAAAATTATGTGGAAAGAAAATAAAAGATATCAAAATTCTTAATGAGAATTCCCAGGAATCATGCAATGTTAGTCTAAAGCTTCAGTCAAAGGAATTAGACATGGTAGCCAAGCTTCAGCAGGAAATTGCATCAAGAGCTAAATTGTGAGAATCAATCAGCTTTGTGATGATAAGAACATCACCTTGAAACACTAGAATTCATTCTTAAGAACTTTGAAGAAAATACCTAATCTAAGCAATAAGATGAACCGTCAGTTGTCCAAACCAACAGTCCCCGCAACGGCGCAAAAACTTGGTCACAAAATTGTGACACATGGCGCCACAACATGGTACACTCAATTGCAATTCAACTATTTATCACAACTTCGCAACAACTAACAGCAAGTCCTGGTCATCCCAGTAATAAACCTTACGCGAGTAACGGTCGATCCCACGAGATTGTTGGTATGAAGCAGCTATGGTCACCTTGTAAATCTTAGTCGGCAGATTAAATGGTTATGGATGATATACGAATAAGGCATAAAGATAGAGATAGAGATCTTATGTAATTCATTGGTGAGAACTTCGATAAGCGTATGGAGATGCTTTGTCCTTCCGTCTCTCTGCTTTCCTACTTCTTCATCCAATCCTTCTTACTCCTTTCCATGGCAAGCTGTATGTTGACATCACCGTTGTCAGGGCTACAATCCGTCCTCTCAGTGAAAATGTTCAACGCACCCTGTCACGGCACGGCTAATCATCTGTCGATTCTCATCAGGTTGGAATAGAATCATTGATTCTTTTGCGTCTGTCACTAACACTCAGCCTTCAGGAGTTTGAAGCTCGTCAAAGTCATTCAATCATTGAATCCTACTCAGAATACCACAGACAAGGTTTAGACCTTCCGGATTCTCTTGAATGCCACAATCAATTCTAGTTTATACCACGAAGATTCCGATTAAGGGATCCTAGAGATAAAACATTCAAGCCTTGTTTGCTTGTAGAACAGAAGTGGTTGTCAGGCACTCGTTCATAAGTGAGAATGATGATAAGTGTCACATAATTATCACATTCATCATGTTCTTGGGTGCAAATGAATATCTTAGAACAAGAATAAGCTGAATTGAATAGAAGAACAAATAGTAATTGCATTAATACTCGAGGTACAAGCAGATAGCTCCACACCTTAATCTATGGTGTGTAGAAACTCCACCGTTGAAAATACATAAGTGATAATTAGTGATCATTGGCTTCGGCCCCAAAGAGGGGAACCAGAAGAACCAAGATGAAAATACAATAGTAAAAGGTCCTATTTGTAGAGAACTAGTAGCCTAGGGTTTACAGAAATGAGTAAATTACATAAAAATCCACTCGCGGGCCCACTTGGTGTGTGCTGGCTGAGAATTGAAGCTTTCATTGTAGATACTTTTTGGAGTTAAACGCCAGCTTTTTGCCTTTGGCGTTTAACTCCATTCTTTGTGCCAGTTCCGGGGTTTACGCCGGACAGTTTTTAAGCTGATTTGGAACGCCAGTTTGCATCAAATCTCGGTAAAGTCATGGACTATTAACATGCTGAAAAGCCCAGGTGTCTACTTTCCAACATTTAAAACGCGCCAATTGGGTCTTGTAGCTCCAGAAATCTACTCGAGTGCAGGGAGGTCAGAATCCAACACATCTATAGCTTTTCAGCCTCTGAATCAGATTTTGCTTAGGTCCCTCAATTTCAGCCAGAAAATACCTGAAATCACAGAAAAACACACAAACTCATAGTAAAGTCCAGAAAAGTGAATTTTAACTAAATAATAAAATATAATAAAAAATAACTAAAACATACTAAAAACATACTAAAAACAATGCCAAAAAGCATATAAATTATCCGCTGATCATATCTCTTGAGATCCGTGGAGGGTCTCTCTTGCTTGCTCCATCCTCTCTTGGTGATGGGCTTATCCTATTCAATGAGGATGTCTCCTTCTATGATAACTCCAGCTGAGTAACATAGATGGCAAATAAGATGAGCAAAAGCTAGCCTTGCCATGGTGGAGGACTTTTCGCTATTTTGTAGAATTCATGGGAGATGACTTCATGAACTTCTACTTCCTCTCCAATCATGATGCTATGAATCATGATCGCCCGATCTACAGTAACTTCAGATCGGTTGCTAGTGGGGATGATGGAGCATTGAATGAACTCTAGCCACCCTCTAGCCACAGGCTTGAGGTCCAGTCTTCTTAGTTGAACCGGCTTGCCTTTGGAGTCTCTTTTCCATTGAACTCCTTCCACAC